>NC_084793.1:210813438-211116469 GCF_963169125.1 Humulus lupulus
TTGAGCTTGGTTAGGCGAGACATTCCCAATGTCGCATACAATAAATGAACCTCCCTCATGCCGAGTATAGCTAACATCCTCATTCCGAGATGGATGCCATCTTTGTGAGTTCAAATGATCGCGCAAGTCGGGCTGTGGATCATATCGAGGACTTTGTGCTGAACTCAAGTGATTTCTCATGTCGCTCTCGTACCTACCTTCATGATGGCTCTATGTCTAGTAACTTCCATTTGCAAAACTTACGGCTCACAATTGAGATCGAGGACCTGGGTTCTCAGCACACGTCCGTGGGGCCTAAGTATTTACATATGACAGAGGATTTCTCCTACTATTCCCATGAGCTGGAGCATCTCGTTGTGAGCGAGGTGATGTTGGACGTATTACCAGTGATAGAGGATGCTTTATTGGCAAGGCTATCCTCGTTCCATCAGAACAAACTAAATAAGTCCGTCTCTGCTCCATTCCAACATCCATAGTTCTTTGTATCTAGGGCTCTGATCGTGGCACAGAAGGATTCACTGGAGCATTTTGCCTTCGTGAGCATGTCCTAGCCTGTCCCCGCGGGTTGTTGTGGGCATTTATGGGAATATGTGAAGAAGGCACAAAGCTGGGGGTCGCAGTCCTGACCGATTGACTAACATGCTGATGATGACCCCTGTGATGACCAGTGGGCTGAGCACTCCGGTGGTTTCGCTCTAAAGGCATAGACCTCGAAGTGGCAGTTTTGACAGAATGACTCCGTTTAGATTGGTTATTCATGTGGGACTTATGAGCCCCACTTTGCCTCTATTTGACATTAACGTCAGTTTCAAGAGGGGGTAACCGAGCCAAGACCTCTTCAATCTGCTTATTTACCCAAGCGAGATGGCTCCTTAACTGGGCATTTTCCATCTCGACAGTAGTCAAGTATCGTGGATTAGGATTCGGTGGGAGTGACGCTGAACTGCCAGCGTCGTCTTGACCCACTGGTTGTTTCCCAAGAAGTTTTTGAACATTTAGGCCCTTTTCATTGGGAACAGCGGTATGATGGGCCTCCTGCCCACTAGGATGTTCCACCCCATTATCATGCATCGATCAAGTGAGCACCATAATGAATGTCGATTGAAACTTGTGAATCAGTAATTTTCTCTCAATAAAAGCACCAAACTATTGACGCAGTTTTTTGCCAACAGTGTATTAAGAAATTTAATAGGTAGATTAGTGATAAATTATAAACTGTAATGAAATAATAAAAACTCTCTTGAACACGCACAACGTTTACATGGTTCAGTGGTTAAAATCTACCTTGTCCATGAGTCAATATTATTATTTTTCACTCTAAATTTCTGCAGAGTTCTAGTAATACAAAAAATGGTCGCCCCCTCCCTCTCCATTATTCCTAGTATTTATAGGGAAATTTCATAGTTAGGTTTGGGTAACCACGTGAATAAACCACAAGAATAAATAAGGTATCTATTTAATACAAATTATTCCCATTTACATTGGGATATAATTTGATAATAGAATAGAGTAAACTTCTGCTATCTCAGATAATAAATGATAGATATGTGATACAGCCTGGGCATTAACGAGCGTATAAGGAGTCTCCAATTCTCTTGGGATCCTTCAGTATGCGGCTGTCCATGTTTCCAGGAGCTGAATATCTCACCCGAGCACATGTTCAACGACTATCTGAACCCTAGCTTGTGGTAAGCTCAGAGTGCCCAAAGTTGGATCTGGTTATTACAAGTATCGAACTCAATTGTTATCCTGAGAGGTAGTATGATAATAACATGTGTATCATGCTGTCCAACCCTTAATCTCAAGCTGTTCACATCATTGTTAGCCAGATATTCTACTTGGCTATTTTTCCACATATACATCTGCCAGCTGTACCCAAGATGAGTAATTTAACTCGCGCTAATTTCAGGGTACAAAATTTTCCCCCAAGCTCCTGCTCGTGCTAGATGTCGTCACTTTCTGACATGCACAGTAGGGGCTTTTAGGCTTCTACCATGTAAAATCCTGCCTGCCCACTACTAAAGTACTGGACACGTGGCTTCCTGCAATTAGCATCCAATCGGATTTCGAGGACTGTGACAACTGTCCTGTCAACTTTTTGCCGCTGTATGGTTCATTTAATCTAGGCCTTTGGATCTTGAGCTAACATAATCGAATGGCCCGAATTAATTCTCGTGGTTTACATATAAATAGGGTGATCAGGCTTGAATCCTATTATTTATAACGAAATTTCATGGTCAGGTTTGGGTAACCACGTGAATAAACAACGTGAATAAATAATGTATCTATTTAATACAAATTATTCCCATTTACATTGGGATATGATTTGATAACAAAATAGAATATACTCCTACTATCTCAGATAATAAATGATATATATGTGATACAGTCTGGGCATTAATGAGCGTATAAGGAGTCTCCGAATCTCTTGGGAACTTTCAGTATGCGTTCTATCCAAGTATTGATGAGCTAAATATCTCACTCGAGCTCGTGTTCAATGACTATCTGAACCCTAGCTCGTAGTAAGCTCAGAGTGCCCAAAGTTGGATCTGGTTTCATAAGTCTCGAACTCAATTGTTAATATGAGAGGAGGTCTGATAATAACCCGTGTATCATGTTGTCCAGCCCTCAAACTTGAGTTGTTCACATCACTGTTAACAAAATATTCTACTTGGTTATTTTTCCACATATACATCTGCCAGTTGTACTCGAGCTGAGTAATTGAAATCACACAAATTTCAGGATACAACACCTATAAAGTCCTATTGATTTCTAAGCATGTTTTGGTGTATATTAGTGGAGAATGGAAAATAAGTTACTGGTATGCTTGTAGAAATTCGATATGTATTGATGAATTCACTGTGTTATTTGTTGAGCATGATTAGGTTTTCTTAAATGTTTACAGGTTAAAGTGTTTTAGAATGGCAGTTGACTGAAAGTCTAGGTTAAGATTAATGTTTAGTAGTTTTCTAAGAATTATGCGATTTGTGTTCATTATCTGGAGGCATTAAAAAAATTATGGTTCATGCAGGTTCACGTTGAAAGTTGTGTTGTGTCTTGTTTAGTGTTGTTTTGGGAGTTGAGTCCTTTGTTTGAGGGCGAGCAAAGAGTAAGTATGGGGGAATTTGATAACTCCATTATAGTGTTGTTTTAGGATGTGTTTTTGTGGTAATCTTGAGTCTTTTTGCTTGTTTTGTGCAAGATTATCATTGTGTTTGTCTTTGTTGTAGGCCAGTGCTATGAATCATGAGCTAAGCGCGAAAAGAAGAAGAAATGGTGGAAAAATGGAGCTTTTGGTGGTTGTTCGAGTCAAATTGGCATCAAGGAGGAGTTAGAAGAAATTTTTGATGAAGTTGATAAAGGAAGGATTTAAAATGGTCAAGTTTTGAAAAAAATAGAATTAGAGTCGCGCTATGGACGTAAGGGCCATGGCTCTAGCAAAGTTAGAAGCTACTCAAATCTGGCATGAATTAATGCTGTGGCATGCCCTTTAGGGTTGCGACATGACGAGTGGGAGAGAGAAAAGGAAAAACTGGGCATGATGGGTCGCGACATGGTGGCCTAAGGGCTGTGGCGCTTGAAGACGGAGGTGCAAACCTCCATTAGCATTTTGAAGATGCGGGCTGCGACATGAGCAGACCAGGGTCGCGACGCACTTCCCTGAAGAGAAGAAAACACTATTTAGGATTTGATGTTGAAGATGATCACATTTATCTTTATTGTGTTAGCTATGTTTTTCATGAACTAAACATTTTTCTCTAGGGTTTAATGTAGTCACTTTGGATATTGTTAATTTTCTATTAAGTGCAATTTTATTTTTCTTTTTCTATTCTTAATCTCTATTGGTTTGTGTTTAATGCTTACAATTTACTGGCCATTTATTGTATGATTTATGATTTTAATTTGAGATACGAGATGGGAGAGTTAAATGTTATATAGCCATTGAGACATATATTGCATATACGACAATAGTATCTATATGATTTGTGTAACTTTTCGGGTTATGATGTTTAATGCCTACTATGTGTTAAAATCTGTCACATATATGTAAAAGATTTGCATATAGGTTGAATTGTTTTTATCTTGATAAATAATTGAGATTGCTTTGATAACCCACTATTAAGATAGAATTAGAAGATTGAATAATGTTGAAATAGTTAAATTGACATGTGAATTAGTTGATGAAATTAATACCCTAGGTCTTTATTCTGGAATTACTCGTTATTATTTCTTTGTTTATTTTAGTTTTTAGTCTTAGCTTATTAATTAATCTGAATTTTGATTGTCAAATAGAAACCAAGAGTAAATTATTGGTAGTTGATTATTAGTCTTTGTGGGACGATCCCGTGCTTACAGAAATTATTACTTGTCATGACCACGTATACTTGTGTGTATTATTTTACCGATCAAGAACCGACTCAACTCGAGCTTTGAACAACTTTGTAACAACCCAAAAATACTTTTCATATAAAAAATCAGGTCATTTGAACCATTTCTACTTAGTGAAGCGACACCCCAAAATCGGCTGTCCAAAATCTATGTTGAGCTTCCAATTTCTTTTACCAACTTTGTAAGTTCATAACTCTCCACCTTTTTAACATGTTTTCTATGAAATTTTACCAATTGGTTCGTCAATATTAAAATAACGTTCACTCAAAAAATGAGTAAAAAATTTAATAATTTGCCTATAGAAATCATTGTCAAAAGTCAAATGTTTACCTAGTTTTTGAAAAGCCAAATTTCAGATTGCACACAAATTTTGCAAAAATCATATCTTAGTCAATTCAAAGCATTTTTGCACATTTTTAATCACTATGGATATCAGAACATCCTAAATTACAACATGAAATTAAGAAAATCCATAATTAGTGTTAACGTCATTTTTCGTCAACTTGAGAACATAAGAGCATGGATTTAAGAATAGAGATATGATTAAATAAATAGCACCATATTTTATAGTGGTTCGGCCCCAAAAAGATGACCTACCACCACTTAGTCACTTTTATTAATATTTAAGCTTGAAGAACCATAATTTGTGGCGAACCTGCATCGCTGGTTGTTCTATAGTCCTCCTTCAATTTACATTTCATAAGGACTATTTATACAAGAATGGTCATTCGACATTCTGAATTGCCTCCTCCTAGTTGTATCCCATATCCTCTTATTTATAGTGAGGAGTTTAGGGTTTCAATTAGATCAGGAACCTAAGTTATTGGGCTTGGCCCGCAAATAATACATTACAACAGAAATACAGTTATATTTTGATAAATGACAAATTTATACTCCATTGCTAACTCTATTAGTATGGATGTTGTGTGTTGAATGAACATGATCATTCTATTAGCGTGTAATGGTTTGCCTTAGGCAAACAGAGGTTGAAATAACTTGCCTTGTGTGAACAGAGGTTGAGGAATGCGGCTACGCGATCAAATCCATTCTGTTAGCGCTTGGTAGTCTGCTTTGTACTTTGTGAGTATAGAAAGTACTTTGTACTCTGTGAGAACATGAAGTACTTTGTGCTTCATGAGAATAGGAACTTCTTTGCACTTCATGAGAACAAGAAGTACTTTTCACTTCGTGAGAACCTTAACACAATGTGTCATGTTCATTATCCCTTTATAATTGCTATTTTTTAAAATGTCATAAATGCCCCAAAATATGGGTATAACATTTTCCCCCAAGTCAGTTTTCGTGCTTTGCACAATTCTGACTTAGTTATGTGAACAATGTCCCCATTCTTTTTTGGTTATGCATTTTGAATGACATTTTAATATAATAACTCTTTTTTTTCCTAACCCAAAAAGATTAGTTATCTAATTGTTCCACAGGAATTTTACTTGACAGAAACTTGCTGGGCTCATTTTCTGTTGCACTCCATATTAATAAGCCCACTATTTTTTAAGAACCTTAGGCCCATTGCCTTGTAAGCCCTAAGCCCAAACTCTTTTTCAACAACTAGAAACTTTCATGTTGTTGCCGCCAACCCTTTCGTGCTGAGAAGAGCTCAACGTCGTGGAGCTATTGCGACTGGATGAAGTGAGTTTTTGAGGAGAGAACTTGGTGTCTTGGTTGAGGAAGGAATTGCATCTTAGTTGAAGTAAAGTGGTCGCTGGGGAGTTGTGACCACTCTTGTTCGCCGTTAGGTAAGCATTTTTTTCTTGCGCAATCTACTGTAGTGTTTTGTGCCCTTATTTTGAGTTAAATCTAAAGAAAGCTCTCTAATTAAACAACAGATTCTACGTGCTGCAATTTTGGGCTTACCCTACTGATATCATCTTCGTTTGCAGCCAAAATTCATCATCTTTGGTGAGTGCCCAACTGCTCTTATTGTTCTGTCGCTTTGTCTAAATGTATTCAAAGGAACAGGTACTGCACAACAAGAAATTCTGGGTTGTTCCTTCTAAATGTATTTGCACGAACATAGGTTTCTTTAATCTTATTCACAAGCAAGCGAACATATGTATTTTTCTGTTTATGTTCCAAGTATCCTCTATGCCATTTCACTAATCATGTTTGTTTCAAAGAAGCATTTTGAATCCTTTGTACCTTTAACTTCTTGTAAGAGAACAAATAGAGAGATTTTTTCTTTATGTTCACAAGCACATGAACATACTTTCTACAAAATCTTGCCTCTGTTTTGATCTTTGTTTGCCCATGTATGAACAAAGTCTCTTGGATTTGGGTGTATGCAAACAATTATTAATATGTTCATTCCTTCCAAAGGCACATGACTTATTTACTCTGTAGTGTGCCCTTATTGCCTTCCAAGTGAACCAAACAAACAGACTTTCTTGAAAAGGGATCTTGAGCAAACAAAATTTCTAAGTTGTTTCCCTTAACTTTTCCCTTCTGTACTATACGGTATCAACCACTTTTTGTTAATAGCATAGATGATTTTCCAGCCTCCGTGTTCGTCTCTTGCGCAGGATACACACGAATGAACATGAAGATTTTTTTTATATATACAAAGCAAACGAACAAGATTTTTTCTGCTCATTTTTGTTCCTGTATGTACTAGCATAGTTGAACATAGCATTTCGCCTCTGCTTAGGTTTACCTCACTTCAGTTTCATAGGGCCACAAACGAATAATTAGTCTGTGTTCGTTCCCTATATAAAAATTAAAATCTCATCTATTATGTGTGGGTAGGCCTTGCGCGAACAAGATCCTCGGTAGCTCCACATTGTCTTATGCAAATAAGTTCTCACTACCCACCTAATTCATTGCTTGTTCGCCCAATCATTGAACGATTCCAATAAAGTAATACATACAAACAGGATCCTATGATTCACAACCTCAACCTCTTGCCAATGAATGTAAGCACACACTTAGAAATTTTTCTCAATTACCCGAATAGTCATCACACGTCTTTTCCTTAAGTTGAGTTTGCTAGTGTCTCGTAAATAGAATGTTTGAATCAGCCCATAATCGAATAGGTTGCGTCAACTAACCCATTAAATGAACATGACACTTGAACTAACCCATAAATGAACAGGTTGCTTAAACTAACCCTTTAAACAAAGAGGATGCTTTAATGATCCCATAAACGAACAAGTTGCTTGAACTCCTTCTATGAGCGAGTTCCCTTGTTCTCCCCAAGTATAGATTCTTTTGTAAGCAATATTGTTTCTATGTTCTAGTATTTTTTCAGTTCTATTCGCCCTAGCTATACACTTACGGGCGAACATGACTCATATTGTGTATGTGCGAACATAAACTTACTCTTTCCTCTCATTTTCAGGTATAGGGTTTTGCTTGGTCTTTGAGGAGTCCGGTTTCTTTTACAATCCGGTTAGGCCTCATTCTTTGAAGTGTATAGGGATCAGTTCCTCCCTATTTTCTTCTGATCTAGGACCAAGTCCATGCCTCCCAAGAAATCAAGAGCATTAAGAAAGAGGAAAAAATTCGACTATACCGAAAAGAGCTTGGAGAAATCTTTAGCTCGGATGGTTTTCTGACACCGAGATCCGTATTTTCTACAAGTGACTTGTACCATTCAATAGATAAATATAGACTTATTGGCGAGCTTATGCTTAGAGTCCCTATTAATAATGAGAAAGCAGGCACCCCACCCGACGGGTATACCACTTGGAGTCCCATGCATTTCCAAGTAGGGGCCTTCCTTCCACTTCATCCATACTTCGTGGAAATATGTGTCTATTTTGGAATGGCCCCATTCCAACTGACGCCGAACTACTACAGACTATTAGTATTGCTGTGTATTCTATATAAACTGTTAGAATGGCCTTCCCCTAATGCTTTGGAGGTTCACTTCTTGTTCAATCTTAAGTCCAATCGTGTATCTGGTAATGAGGGATTCTACCACTTGTGTAGCTATTCTGGTGGGGAAGTCCTTCAGAGTGGTGTTTCGAACCCTGGTTGCTACTTTAGTCAATACTTTGTTACCAATGCCCTCCAGTCCGAGCATAGGTAATTCCGTGATATAGGTAAGTATTTGATCGCTTCCCTTTCAATAATTGTCTATTCGCTTCCTTCACGTTAAGCTTATTTTGATCGCTTAACTTGTTGTTTTAGGTCGTTAAAGGCGACCGACTCCAACCTCTGAGATGCGAGAGTGTCTTTCTCAGTTACGTCAATTGATGGGTAAGTATAGGAATGCGTCTTTACTTATCAATGATGAAAATTTATGATTGGTCGGTCTACTCGAGCCACACAAGTCATTGGATCATTTATCGCCGCCTCAGGAGTTTGACTACATTCCCTTTTATGAAGTTTGAGAGTGTATACAAGAGAGGCGACCAGAAGAGGTTTTTGTTGTTTGCGATGAGACTGAGTTAGTCAACTTCGAGGTTTCATCTGCATGTTCTTCCTTAAGCAGTCTTAGTTCTAGGTTGCCCAACAGTTCAGAGTTTGACTTATCGCAAGTGCCACTCCCTTCTGAAACTTTTAGTGACGTGGGAGGTTTGTGTAATGCCCTGGATAACCAAGACCGTTACACTGTGTGTTTAAAATAGTGCAAGACTTGCTAATAAAGTCATTTAAACAAAATGTGAATCCAACGTCATCAACAGATTAGGAATAAAAGATTTTGGTCACAAACAGGCTATTTTTGTTAAAAATGACAGTTTAATACATGGAAACTCAAAACAAGGTTTAGATGACTTAGTTACAGCAAATTCCAAAAGTTATAAATAATTCAAGCCACTCTAATGGAAAAATACACATTTTACGTTTCCGTCCCTGCACAATTCCTCGACCGTGGAGGCCGAGCAGCTGACAATGTACACCTTGCCCCTAGAGCTCTCCAACTCATGGTTGACTCAGCATACCCAAGCCTTTACCTGCACCACGTAGCACCCGTGAGCCGAGGTCCAGCAAGAAAGCATGATATCATAGCAAGATCAACATCAATAACCAAATGTTCCACAATGCACAACCAGGAATTCGGCAAATCATAACATTTATCCAATCAATGATAACACTCAAAAAATTAACAATTTGTCATCCAGAAAATCAACAAATCATATCCATAACACAATATTCACATTCACAATCAAAAGTTTATCACATCCATCAAATAATACTCAGGGTCGGCGCCCTTAGGTCGCACCCTCTATTTAACCCACTGTCTTCAGCTCACTTAGGCCGCCCCTAGTGTTATACCCACTAACTCCGGCCATCTTAACCGAGCTTAGTGATAAATAAGCTGCCTCAGCTACCAGTGGCTGAGTCATGCCCTGTGTGAAAATATTGATTCCGACACCCTTAGGCCGGTTATCACATGTCCCATGACATAATACCATCTCATGACATGATATACAAATATAGGGAGCTCTTAGTCCCATCATGTTCACATGGTTAATCACATTCACATAACAATGCATATAAACATAGGGAACACTTAGTCCCAACCTAACCACATAATCAGGTGCGGCTTTCTTACCTTTAGATTTCGCTAGCTCGTTCAATTGATCCTCAAGCACGATCCCGTTTGAACCTTAGTGCGCACCTAGTAACAGCCATAGATCAGAATCACCACCAAACTTCAAATCCCAAACCTAGCTTTGGGACCAATCCTGAGCCCTCAGGAAGCCCTAGTTCCACCAAACGGGGTGGTGGAAACAAACCTCGAGCCTCCGGGCAAAAATCCTAAGGAAAAACTCAAAAACCCCTTTCTGGAGACAGGGTAGCGCTATATCGCTCTAAGGAGGGCGCTATAGCGCTACAAACAGAACCAAAACACCCAGAAAGCCCAAGCCTAGCGCTGTAGCGCCCAAAGGCTAGCATTATAGCGCTAGTCACAGACCAGCAACACTCTGTTTTCCCTTCTTCAATTTTCCTCGAACCTAAACCCCTTGGAACCCTTCCAACCCTCAACTACACACCAAATTGAGTCTACCATCACCTATATCTCACCCCATACAACTCAATAACACAAGACTTAACCACATGCATCATCAAACTAGAAAAACAAACATTGAACCCAAGAACTGAAAGATTCAACCAGAAACTCAGAAACTTAGAACATCAAAGTCAGAACTTGTTACCTTCTATGGAGGATTTTGACCTTAAGTTATCCCTAGCATCCAACCAGCCTCAAGCCCTTCAACTCCTCAAGTTCATATCCCTTTATTCCATCCAAAACTCAAACCCTGCTAGTTCTTCTAGCTTCACCAAGGTCTTTATCCCTAAGCTCCATCCTGAGCTTACTCTGGAATTCCAGCTCCAAAACCCACAAAGAATGATGAAGAGATGACCCAGCCGAAAGAGAGAGAAATAGCTCTAAGTGTTCTGTTTTTCTCTCCTTCCTTCTTCTTTTCTTTTTCTTAAGCTTCTAAGTCTATCTACAACTTCCACTAAAATTATAAAGCAGAATATAACCTATCCTTTAGTAAGTCAAATGACCACCTTGCCCTCCCAATAATAACTAAACCTTTGAATCACTCTAGGGGCATTTTGGTCATTACTCCCAATTCCCACTAATTCCTTTAGTGTCTTTAATATTTACCGCTTACTTTCTGATACCCAACTAATCACCAATTATATTTCTCAATATCAAATCATCTCCAATATATTCTCCAAATTCCCAGATACATCCCCAGGCTCACCCCGAGCCGGGTATAAATCCCCGCTGTGACTTTCCCGCTAAACCGCTTGTTAGGATCGCCTCGAGTCACAAGCCGATAACATATCCACATAATAATGCGGTCTCAACATTAGCCTACCAATATACACACAAGTATGCAATTACGCTCTCAATGGGCCAAATGACCAAAATACCCTCACAACAGAGTATATAACCCCATGCATGCCTTTATCATCATATAATAATATGACCCACATAATCATGCATATAATCATATAATAGCACAATAAATCAATTATGGCCCTCCCGACCTCCTAATCAAGGTCCTAAACCTTATTAGGAAATTTGGGTCGTTACAGTTTGGGTCTATCCCCTAGAAATGAGGAACTACCCCTCCCTCATTGGTTAAATGAATACTTTCCAGAGGAAACTTGTACTGATAGTCTATCTGGTATACTATTTTTTCTTAGCTGCATCATGACATATATATTTTTTGTATCTTATCTGACCATTTTTCTTTTGGCAGGAGACATGATTGCTCGAGCTTTGTTCGGTGGCCCTGAGGTTGTAGGTGCAAGGGATAACGAGAGCAGGAAGCAGTTAGTGAGCAAGAATAAGGGGACCCTTGCAGAGTCTTCCTGTGTTCATTCAGGCTAGAGTCGGCCTCCAGTTAGGGTTACACCACCAACCCTTGCCGCAACTCCTAGAGTGGTTCCCATGACCCGGTCCTTATCTCCTATATTACCTTCTTGTGTTCAAATGGTGGTACATAGATTTGAAGAGGTCATCCAGAGTGACTAGATACGGGTAGAATGGTCTTTCTCTGGAGTTTGCATCCCCAATGAGATTGTTAGTCATTCTATTGCCAACACTGTTCAGGTATGGATCTTCTTTTATTATCGTGCTTGTTATCTTTCCGCTTGATTTTCTGTATTGAACTATTTTTATCCATCGCAGACAATGATCACCTTGACCAACCTATCTGAATCTACCGAGCAGTTGAAGAAGGATGAGGAAGATACATGACATGCCCTAATGTTTGAGATAGACATTTTTCATGGTGAGAGGAACAGTTGTAAGATTGAGTTCAAGCAACTCAAAAGTTCTTCTTGTACTGAGATCAGTCAACTAAAGATTGAGATTGACTGTCTTTAGAAGTATCATGTTGTTGAGGTTGAGCCACTTAAAGCTGATGCATAAGATGACTGCATTCAAACCCTTGAAGAAGAAGAAGAGATCTTAAATAACATGTTTTTTCAGGTCTGGAAACACAACTGCAGTATTGATTTAAAATTTCTGAATGGTAGAGAGAAGTCATTACTAGAGGCTTGCGACTAGAGAATTGCTGATGAAGAAAACTCTTTTGTTTGTACCTCCTCATCATAGCCGGGGAATGGTGATGTTTAAAGGCCTGAAGGTCTCACTACCAGCGCTTTCGCTGACCCTTTAGCTGCCTCGGGAGACCAGACCCTTGAGCTAGAGTCCTGATAGCTTATTCCATAGCGCACCTTATGTTGCAGTATTTTATACTTGCATACACTTGATTCTTTGTTTTCTTTTGTAGTCTGTATTTTCACGCCAATGAACAAACAAATTTTCCTTTTGTTCTTAGTGTGAACAGACTAGTTCCCTCTAGTGCATGATACAAACAGATTTTGTACTTGCATTTTGTGAATGGTACGAGCAGCATGTGTATTTTTATATATGCTTTTTCTCTTTTCATGGCTTGTGTTTGTCTCAACTTTAGGCTCAGGCGAGTAGACGCAATTTTCCCTTTGTAGGTAGAACGAACAAAACACGAGCATGCACATTTTCGCCTTTTCGGGTAGAAGAAACAGACTTTGCAAAAAGTTTCATATCTTGTGTGTTCTTACACCCCATATGCCCCCCAAGCGATTGAGAAGTCTCGGTCCTTGATCACTTGATAGGAGAATTCATTTTTGTTACCATAAGCTAACAAAATCATTCGGTTCATGTAACGCCCTAAACTCCAGGGACCGTTACAGTGTGCCTTCTAAATAGTGCTAAACTCGCTAATCGAGTCATTTGGCCAAAATCGTGTACTAAGTATGATTAGCGGTTTAGGGATTAAATTTTTTGGATAAGATATAACGTTTCATTAGAGCGTATAATATATATGTTGGGATCCCAAAATTATAATTTCAGAGTCTACTACAAGAAAATATTTACAACAGGCTGATCTAAGCGGAAAAACAGGGTTCAACCTTAGTTCTTCTTCAAACCTCGGCCGTGGTGGACGAGCAGCTGCATATGTACACATCATCACCTAAGCTCTCCAACTCAAGGATGGTCTAGCTTTCTTTTGCCTTTACCTGCACCACATAGCACCTGTGAGCCGAAGCCCAGCAAGAAAACTTAATATGCTCATGAACAATTATAACATGTCATTGAACTATAAGGCACACGCCTAGCAGATATAGCTCTAATCCAGCAGGCAACAGATCCACATAACGTTGAGTATAACACATTAACCAACGATCATAATAATCATCCAAGACTCTTAGCCCCAATATAGAAATGCAATGTTGAGTATATTACACCAACCAATGATCATAATAATCATCCACGACTCTTAGTCCAAACAAATAGGTGACAGTCACAAAAGTCACAAAAGTGGGTACAGCCCCCTCAAGCCTTATGACAATAGGGTCACTTGGGCTTAATTGATAAGTAAACCTTTCATAAGTTTGAACAGGATAGGTGTATGGTGAATAGTCACCAACATAACCATCCTCATGACCATAGAGTCATAACCCTGGAACATCGTTCCCTAGCCATGTGATAACAGTCACCGGGCCATATGCCTTGGCTCTGAGTAACTAGTCTTAGATTAGACAAGCGCCTATAAGTTTCATCGACCTTAGGGTCAGTCCCGAATTAATACCCCATATGAGTCATTCAATGCTGATATCGATTAGATCTAATCTTCATTTGGCTCGGCGTTCATGATGCTATGCCATTTCTGACTCTTAGGTCAGTAAAACACAACCAATGTTCAACCCATTGTGAACTTGACTAGTAAATCATAGCTCCACAGATGGATCTAACACCATTGCCAACTCTGACTAATAAGTCAGTGCCACACACAAGTAAGCCATGCCACCAAACATATATCACATATCCAATATCCATATACAAGGCATTCAACATGCTTACATAACAAGTACTAGTACAATTAGGACCATGCACGAACACAGAGGCTCAAGCTCTGAACAATATCATGCTCAGTATATAAAGCATGACCTAATCACATGTTTCTTGTGCATTACATGCATCGCATATAACATCCAACATGCATCAAGTACAACCATGCATGTCATATATACACAGGGTGCAGTTTTCTTACCTCCGGTTCGAGTGAGAGTTAGAACAAGAACGACCCTTGAGAACGATCGATCCTTAATCCTTTAATGGTCACCTAGTCATAACCAAATACAATCTACAATTAATGAAAATTACCAAAGATAGGGTCTTAACCTAAACCCCACTCTCGGGACCTTGAAACATGCCCACACGGTGAGTAGATTCGATTCCGGGCCTTAAGGATTGAAACCCCAAGCCAAAAACCCTTAAAAACACCCAAAATAGGGTTCTGAAGGAACAGGGTAGCGCTATAGCACTGCCCTCCTAGCTCCCCAGCGCTCAAAGCATAACCAAAACCGCCCAACCTCCCCTGCAAGTAGCGCTATAGCGCCCTACACAGGGCGCTGTAGCGCTACCTTCAGCCAGCAAATTCCTAGTATTCTCTTCCTTCGATTCCACCATTTCTAACCCAATCCAAAAGCTTCCAATCATCAAATTAAGTCCCAAATGAACCCAAATACCACCTCCACATGTCCTAGGGACCACAACCCCAAGAACCCTAGCCAAAACTCCAACCAATTCCCAAGTTTCCAACCCAAAAACCAGCTGAAACTTAACTAAGAAAACAGAGCAAAATCAAGAATTCTAATGGCTAGAAACTCACCTCAATCTCAGCTTAGCACCCTCTTCAATGGTGGAGCAGAATCCTAACTTGGAAAAGCTTGGTTCCTTGGCTTAATTCCTCAAAAGAAGCTTGAAAATCCAAAGAGGAAATGGAGGAGAAAACTCTCGGGAGAGAAGAGAAAGGAAGCTCTATTTTTACCTCTTCTTTCCACAACCTTAATGGCTGATATAATTCTCTTAGGGTGAAAAGACCTAAATGTCCTTAGGTCTAAAATAAAACCTTAACAGCCACCAAGGGCAAAACCGTCCTTTCGCACCTATTTTGTTAATCATAATTAACACACCCCAATTCCTGCTATTCTCATTATTCTCACATACCAATAACCCATATCCCATTACCCTTTAAATTCTCACATACCAATAATTCACGGTAATGCTCTAATCATTAAATTTACCCCGAGACTCACCCTGAGCCCCGAACTTAAACCCATTATGACTAGACCGAACACTTGCGTTCCATGATCCTCTAATGCCGAATAGCTCGAACCAATCCACCTTATAATGTGGCTATACTAATTAATCACAAACATGCACCAAAATACGTAATTACGCCCACAGCGGCCAAATTACCAAAATGCCCTCATAATTATAAATACTCCCATATGCATGTATTTACCATCATATTATAATATAATTCACATAAACGTGCACATGGTCATTAAATAGCATCATAATTCAATTATGGCCCTCCCGACCTCCTAGTCGAGGTCCTAACCCTTATTAGGAAATTCGGGGCATTACAGTTCTTTTCCCTTATATAAACATAGTTGAACAAGCTATGTTATGCAAACAAGTCACTAAAGGTTCTTCCTCAAACTGGTAGGCGACCAGAATTGGAGGTTGTCCTGTAATGGTGATCGATCTTGGTTTAAAAGTCTCCTTTTTCCTAACAACAATTAAATTCTAAGGTTATCTTTCAAACTAGAAGAATTTGAAGTTATCCTGGTACAAAGTCCAAGGTTATCTTCTATTATGAAAATGCTTCCGAGTTCGTGCATGACTTGGTTCGAATCTGGTTCAGCCATGCTTAAATGCTTTCTTAAAAGCTACATGTTAGTATTTAGGCCTTCTTCCTGGTTAGGACCAGGATTTTATAACTTTGATTTTTCATGTTAGTTTATTAAATTTTATTTGGAATTATTTTTGACAATCCGAGCTATTGTTCTAGCTCGGTTTTGATTTCCAAATTTCACTTTTATACTAACTTGATTGTGTTATTTAAACTTTCAAATATGCCTACTTGTTTCGTTTATTGTCACAATCACTGTGAATACTAATTTGAACATATAAGTATGATGAGTTATGACTGCTCGAAACTCATACTACTTTATCCATAGAAGCATGATATGTTAGAATATTACTCAAAATTTTGTTGCACAAAAAATTTGTAATATTTTCCTTTTTTGCTCAATCATCTTTGTACTTTAACCTTTTTCAAAAATTTTGAGGTAACTTTTTTATTTAAAAGATGTATAGATTTTTTCTGAGCTCGTGGTATGGTTATATCCAACACCTATATGCCCCCAAGTAACCAAGTTACAAGTCTTGGATTACTTTCTCCTTGGGTTCGGGCTGGTTTTATAGTGCAAAATTCGAAGTTATCCTCTTTCGAGGTTATCTTCGTTTCTGATAACAATCATAATTTGAATTTGTCCTCTTTCTTGATTACTCTGAAGGCGAGGTTATCTTCTTTCCTGATTGTGATCACTTTATAAAGAAATCTTTAACAGTGATTCCTCTGAGAAGAATCTTTGTTAATACCCCTAGCAGGTTTGGTTACACTGGGTAGGCAACCAAAGTACCTCTTAAGGCCTATCTTCAAGGTTCGGCTCACGAATTCATCTTTGAGCAACATCTCCATTTATTCTCTTATCATCTCCAATCCGGCACCTTCTTCTAGCTCAAGGTTTACCGAGCTTTATAGTCATAACTCATAATAGAGTTTTTAAAACAAGCTTTGCCATTTTTGATCCTTGTTCTTATCAGGGCAGTAATCTCGGGCAAACAGGTTCCTTATCGCCATTACTCAATTAGTCTGTTAGTTCCAAGGGTAAACAAACAGAGCTGGGCTATTAGTTGGATCCTTGCTAAGGCAAACGAGCGAACAAACTCTGTTTGTGACTATCAAACATAATGTCTCCATACCATAAACGAGTAGGATTATTCTTCGTTCTTGTTCATTCTCTTTGTATCATAAATGGAATATTGATTTATTAATATTGTTGGCTAATCTAGTTATTTCTTGCTTAGTGATAGTAACGTTTCCTCATCCTTGAGTATGCTCTTAGGGTTGCGAGGTTGAAACTATTTTGCAAAAAATTCCAACTATTGATTTATGAATATTGTTGGTTAATCTGGAATTCCAACTTTATCCTTATATCGATTTATTTGTGTTGGTTAATCGACACGCGTTACATATTCAAGCTCATGCTAGCAGGCTCGTCCTATTTGTTCCACGTGTTATCATACTGTACAAGTTATTCAAAGACAACTTGTTAAAGTCAGATTAGAAGTTGTCATGATAATGCTTATTGATAAGCTCAAAAACTCATTAGCAAATATCACATGCTTTTCCTCGGAATGCCTTCGATATATTCTATTTTCCCCTTCTGTGGATGCATGGGCAAATAGGTTTCATTCAAGGATCAAACGAATAGGAAAAATTTCAAGATGTCTCAAACTCTTTTTTGACCTTGAATTGGTTCGAGCATAATCTTCAGAGTTGTTTACATAAACCTTCGGTCTAACCATCCAAAGGTGAACTCGAAATGGTTTGAGCATAATCTTTTGAGATGTGCTCCCTTATTCCTGTTCACCCCTTGTAAGAATGCATGGGCGAATAAGGTTCATTAAAGGGTTGTGTCAAGCTGTCCCTTGTGTGTGCGAACAAGGTTTGTGGTGACCTTGAAATGGTCTCGAGCCTTATACTTCGAGCTCAGTTTCCTTATGGTCACGTAGCATGAGCTTTTAATAAGCAGTCAGGACCTCGAAATCCAAGTCATCTCGAATAAACCATGAAATTGCTAGTCTGATCACTGTCTCGAAAAACAAGTACGGTTGATCACAGAAATTTATGTTGTAGTTTCAGCTGAGGTGATTACTGTCTCGGAGATGAACTCTATCCCGAACTTGGTTACAAACAGTGGTTTAGGTTGGAGAGGAACACTGTTTATGACTCGAATGAGTTTTGTGGATGGTGACCAGCTCGGGTGTGAGCACCAGATACCGCTCAAATAACTTGCGCGGAGGGGTGATTAGCTCGGGTGACTTATATGAGTTGGCTCGAAAGGTACATATAGGCCAGCTTCAAAGATAAATTCAGTCTATAGCTTGAATGTCTCCGACCTCAGAATTTTCACTAATGATTTCAAGCTATTATTTCCATAAGATCCCTTTGTTTTTTGAAGCTCTATCCACTACTAATAGTTTTAAAGGCTTAGTAACGAACTAATAGACTTTGCCATGAGATCTCAAATTTTATCTCGGGTGTTATGAAGCATACAAGTTAATGTCCTTGATAGCTCGTATACGTCATCTTGGAATTGCATGTGATAAAGGATGAACATGATTCTAGTACATAGTGTGAGAACATGATTCTCTTAGGCGCGAGAACAAGATTCTCTTAAGTGTGAGAATAGAGCTCTCTTAGGTGCGAGAACAGGATTAAGAGAACAAGATTCTCTTAGGCGCGAGAACAGAGCTCTCTTAGGTGCAAGAACAAGATTCTCTTAAGCCTGAGAACAAGGCTCTCTTAGGTGGGAGAACAGGATTCTCTTAACAACTTGGAAGAATTTTAAACATATCTTTACATTCTTGTTCGCCTAGTATAGACTACAATGGGAAAACGAGTTCTCTTTCCGTGTGGAAACATAGAAACGAACAGGTTCTTTACATGCTTCTGGCATGTTATTCCAATCCTTCTATAGTTTCTCTTGCGCCTTATAAAAACATAGAAGCAAGGAAAATTCCACACACTAGCCTTGCAAGGTTTCTGAGCCCTCATAACTTCCTGTTCGCCTAGTATAGACCATTATGGGAGAAAATGTTTCCTTTTTTGGATAGCTGGGATTTCCGACTCCTTTTTCACCTTTGGAGTGTATGCATGAGTGCACAACTATTTTTTGAGGATTTGTGTTTTGTCTCGACGAATATGGTGTTTTCTTACAACTTGCAATTGTTCCGCAGATGGCCTGGATAAAAATGAACAGGTGACTGATCTGGCCCTTGACGACGTGTGGAGTCTTCTTGAGAGGATTTCATCAATGTATTTAATCATAGACTTCATTAGATTGAACCTCTTTATCTTGAATCTACTATCTCAATGAAAGCACCAAACTGTTGACGTTGTTTTTCGTCAACTTGAGAACATAAGAGCATGGATTCAAGAATCGAGATATGATCAAATAAATAACACCATACTTTATAGTGGTTCGACCCCAAAAAGATGACCTGCGTCCACTTAGTCATTTGTTTAATAATTAAGCTTGAAGAACCATAGTTTCTGGAGAACCTACGTCGCCAGTTGTTCTGTAGTCCTCCTTCACTTTACATTACATAAGGACTGTTTATACAAGAATGTTCATTCGGCATTATGAATTTCCTCCTCCTATTTCTATCCCATCTCCTCTTATTTACAGTGAGCAGTTTAGGGTTACAATTAGATCAAGAGCCTAAGTTATTGGGCTTGGCCCACAAATAATACATTACAACAGAAATACAGTTATATTTTGATAAATGACAACTTTGTACTCCTTTGCTAACTTTGTTATCATGGATGTTGTGTGTTGAACGAACATGATCCTCCTGTTAGCATGTAATGGTTTGCCTTCTGTGAACAGAGGCTGAAATAACTTTCCTTATACAAATAGAGGTTGAGGAATGTGGCTACGCGATCAAATCCTTTTTGTTAATGCTTGGTAGTCTGCTTTGTACTCTACGAGAATAGGAAGCACTTTGTACTCTGTGAGAACAAGAAGTACTTTGTGCTTCGTGAGAATAGGAACTTCTTTGCACTTCGTGAGAACAAGAAGTACTTTGTACTTCGTGAGAACAGGAACTACTTTGCACTTCGTGAGAACAGGAAGGCAATGTGTCCTGTTGATTATCCCTTTATAATTGCTATTTTTTTAAATGTCATAAATGCGCAAAAAATGGGTGTAACAATTAGATTCACCCATAGTTTGTTTCACCCATTGCATGCCAGGTCCTTAATATTTTCTAAAATCAAGATTTTGCCTATGGAATATTAGATTCCATCACTAACAAACATCTAAACACTTATGTATGTATACTCAGCCATTAATTAAAAATTATCATAGTTCCAATAATCAATTAAAACATGACAGATTTCACAAGATTAAATCAAAAGAACATAGGATGTGACCATTTACCCCTTGGTGACCTTAGTTTTGATTTTGGGGACTTCTAACACCTTGAACTCCTTCCTCAGCCTTTAGTCTACATATATTCACTCCCCAAAAACCAAAATATCAAATTATACAATCATATATACTAAGCTATGTGCTTAAACTAAGCACAAAAATTACACAAAGATAGTCTAGTGTTTACCTTTGTGGAGCTAACTGGGTGTGTAATCTCCTTAGCTTCAAACTAACTAAGTTTTGAAGAGATAAAGGATGAGAAGGGGAGTGTTTATGAAGAAAATTTTCAGAGGCATCAAGCTCTAGAGTTGTAACTCCCTGGATAGCCAAGACCGTTACACTGTGTATTTATAACAGTGCAGGACTTGCTAATCAAGTCATTAGTTGAAAACGTGTCACTAAAACAATTAGTGAACTAAGGTTAAAAAGGGTTTTGGTCATAAAGATACATTTCATATAATTAAACGTTGAGTACATGGGATCCCAAAAGAAATAACATTTGAAAGTCGATTTACAAAATTTCCAGAGTACAAACAACCACTAGCCACTCTAAGGGCAAACATATATTTATGGTCCTCCTGTTCCTTTCCCACCCTCAACCGTGGCGGCTAAGAAGCTAGTCATGTACATTCCACCTCTAGAGTTCTCCAAGTCAGGGCTTATCAAGCTTACCCTTGCCTTTACCTGCACCATGTAGCACCCGTGAGCCAAGGCCCAGCAAGAAAACATAACATTATACCAAAAACAAGGATAATAATTGAATAACTCATTAAGCATGTTCATACACTAACATCCCACATTAATCACATAATCCATAGACATAACCAGAGGATCTACAAACCAATATTCAGTTATTCATCATGAAAAATTCATCAATCAACATTGATAACCAAGTCACACGATAATCAGGGTCGACACCCTTATGTTGCACCCTCTATTTATCCCACTGACTCCGATCCGCCTAAACCGAGCTCAGTGAATATTAAGCTGTCCTCAGCTACCCCGTGCCCTGTGCGACAATGTAAACTCCGGCACTCTTAGGCTGTTTGTTTATTATTCACATGGCATAATACCACCATTCATATTGCATACAAAACAGGGAACCCTTAGTCCCATTGTAAATTCACAACCGGGTGCAGTTTTCTTACCTTTAATTTCCAAGTACTCTGATTACAAGAGATGCCCCTTGAGGAAGATCCGTTTCCAGAGCCTTAGCTTACACCTAGTCCCAACCAAGATAAAGGATTCCATTAATAATTGTATAAAGGTTTTCGGATATGGTTCTAACCTTCGGGACATTGGATTCCACTAGACACGGTAGTGGAATCGATCCCGAGCACTCTAGGTTAGGTTCCCGTGCTTAAATACTCCAAAAGACCAAAAATCCCCTTAAGGGCCATGGCCCTATGAACCCATGTCGTGGACCGCCTCAAAATCAGAGGCTCGGCCTCCTTGGAAAACCACACAAATCAACCCTAAACCATCCCAATAACACAATTCAATTATCACAAACTTTCCAACATGCTTCCTGCAACGAAACCCAGCAGAAACATAACTTAAAAACTCATCAAAACACCATTTTAATTTCTGAAACCCACATACTCAAGAACAACAACACTAGTCAGGAAAACCTAGAATTCAAACACTATATCATAAATTGGAGCTTACCTTCACTGAAGAATCAATTCTCTAAACACTCACTGAGCTAACTTCCAAAATTTCTGCCTTAATTCAACCTCTAATGCCAAAACCCATAAACACTTTAGAACTCAGCTATAATCACAGAATTTAACCACATTGCATAAAACTCATAGCTTACCTTAACTCTTGATTGAATCCTTAGCTAATCCTTGAGCTAATCTCCTAAATCACATCTCCAATTCTCTGAGTTCCAGCCAAGTTCTTCTTGGTTCCTTGTGGTTTCCTTTTAGAGAGAAAGAGAAGAGGAAGGAAGATCGGTTTGGCTTTTGTTCTACCGTTTTCTAGATTTTACTTAGTCTATCCTTAAGCTATTAAGTCAATCTCGAGGCTCGGGGTACCGAAAACGTCACTGAGGGAAAAGTGGTAAAATTCCCCAGTATTCCCACCTAAGCTTCCTAACCTCAAATATGTCTCAAATTATTTATTTCCATAACCCTATAACCTAAATAACCATCTAATACCCAAAATACCCCTTGACTTGCCCCAACTCAAATATTAGGTCCTGTTGTGACTTTCCCGCTAACTAGCTCCCCATGACCGCCTCAAGTCGCATGCTGCAAATTTACCCACATAATAATGCGGTCCTCACAATTATAACATATAATCACATTTACGCCCTCAACGGGCGAAAATTACAAATATACCCGTTTAAGCTAAACGGGGCCTACATGCATACTAATACTCATAGACATGCAATTCACATATACATTCATATAACCATACAAGCATGCTTATCACATAATCATGCGTTAAACTACTTAATTTACACATAATCCAATCGTGCCCTCCCGACACACTAATCAAGGCCCTTAAGCCTTATTAGTGATTTTGGGTCGTTACAAGAGTGCTTGTCCAGATGAGGGAATTGAAGATAACTTAGCTTCGAAAAAAGATAATTTGTGGGTTAAATGGATTCACAATATATATTTGAGGCAATTGGATTGGTGGAATACAAAGCTCCCTCGGCTTGCAGTTGGTACTAGAGGAAAATGGTGGCTGTTAAGGATCTTTTTAAAGCAAAAGTGGATTTGGCATCTTTTTCAGAAATGAAATTTAGTATTAAAACAGGTCACGAATTGTTGTTTGCTTCACCTGTCAAAGTGCATTGGGAAAATTTTGTTTGGGAGAGATTTACTATACCAAAGCACAGGTTTATACTATGGTTAGTTATGCTTCAGAGATTGCGTACCAGGGTCTTTATCCACAATTACAACTCATCTATGGATCAATCATGTCTATTCTGTGGAGATCATAATGAAGATATTCAACATCTTTTTTTTCAGTGTACATATAGCAAGACTTGTCTATTACAAGTCAAGAAGTGGCTGGGTTGGAAAGTAAAAACAGAGGACTATGATAAGTTGCTGCAATGGATTTTCAAAACAAGGAGATGGAGTAGATTTCAAAAAAGCATCTTGACAACTGTTGTTGCTTCCTTGGTTTATCACATTTTGAGAGTGAGGAATGATATGCTTTGGTCCCAAAAGGTTTGGTCTACAACTCATACAGTCCAAACAATACAAAGAGATATTAGCTTGCAAATATACACTATAATGCCAAACAAGACAAGCCATTTAGATAGAGATTGGTTTCATTCTATTTGTAAAGATATCTAACTGATGTATAGAGGATAGGTGTTATGGGGATTTATAGAGTTAGAGTCATATATGGAAATTGTACATGAATTGGTTTTTAGCAATACAATGATCTTATTCACCAAAAAAAAAAAAAAAAGATAACTTAACTTCCAAGTTTTTGACTTTTTTGTAGATAATGAAACTTTTGACTTTTTAACTTATTTATAGGTGGTAAAATAAATTAACCTAAATGACCTTCCTACCCCACATGTTGCCACCTCTCCCTAAGCCAATTCAGTATTTTATTAATTTCTAATTAATCCAACTTAAGTTTAATTAATCTTAGGATAATGGAATTTTCTCCATAAGGTTAATGTGGTTAATTTTTTTTTCTCACTTTCTTCTAATTGAGATTTTAATCCAAGGTAATTAAATTAAATAGGCCTTTCTATTTAATTTAAGTGGTGACACTCCCATTCTTATAACTGAAATAATTTATTTAGCCAAAATCACATTTTTGGCTAAAATATGCATTTCTTGAGATTTTCTCACAAAAATCAACATTTTTGACCTTAATTAAAATTAATCCATTAATTTAATGCCCAAAATTATTTTTCCATAATTATGCTTCTCAAATAACAATTATCCGAGAATTTATCTGATTAGGGTTTTCATTTTGGTCTGGGACCGAAATCCTCCATTTGTCACCAAACTGCAGATATCCCACTTTGGCTAACACTTGCAACATGAATTTTGCTTCTCAAGCATATATTATCATTCAAAATGATATTAAAATACATCTCACCACCCCGTTCTTAGCTATTCGTAGGTGCCCAAAATGCGGGGCGTTACACTTACGACCTCTGCCGGGCAAGTGTTTACAACACTTCCATGGTGTCGTTGCCATCACGACCTACATTCTGCATGATTATCGCTGAATATGGCCCATGATGATCAATTATAGAAAATTCAATATACATAAACATAGCAGACATCATTTTGCAAAATAGGGGTACTCAGGCTTAACTGATTTAGATGTACAGTCATAACTGCGTTCAAGCATAACCAGGCAGATACCCTACTCTATGTGCATACGCTAGTTTTCTTACCTTAGGTCCTGTGTGAGAATCAAGATGACCTCGAGGGTGATCCTCTCCCGAGCCTCGAATAATCCTAGTCACAACATTAATGATATGATCATTAGGAAATAAATCCAAATGTGGCCTATAGTACCAAAACCTAGCTCTTGGGACCTCAAATTCCATTCAACAGGGTAATGTAATCGTTCCCCAAGCACCCAAGTGGGTCCCCAAATAAGACTTTAGGAATCCCGAGCTATACTCACAAAAATTAACAAAGCGCACTTTTGGGGCACCTGGTGCGGTCGTGCCTACCACTGGCACGATCGCGCTATTAAAATTTTTTAGGGCTTCTGGGACACTAGCGCGGTTGTGCCAAACCCTACCACGGCAAGGCCAGACCCTAGCACGTTTGCGCTGGGTCCCTGGAAATGCCAATCGAAGCCCAAAAATCTGAAAAATTCCCATATCAAACACCTGCGATTTCAGACCCCAAATCCCAGCAAAACAGACCCAAAAATCCAATTTTCTCTAGTCCGAAGTGCCAAATTAACCACAAAACTGATACACCACTAACATATACTCTCTAGGCAGCAATAAAACACCCATTTCAAGAAAAAACTCAAACATTGCAAACTTTAGGGCTCTAGCGCCCATTTTTCCCCTAATCCGAAATTCAACATCCAATTCATGGTTTTTTTAGTAGCAATTTAATCTTGAAAACTGTTTGTAGGCTAATTCCTATCATTAATACACTCAATCAAGCAAACTAGAGCCCAAAATTTTAAAAATTAAACTAAATCCTCAAAATCCCATGAAGAACTCCATTGAAGAACAAGTGAAGAATTTCATACCTCTTCCATTGAATTTTGAAATCTTAGATTGGTTGTGGCTCTGGACTACTGCAAATATCCTTCCAAGAACATGAATTTCCCTCTCAACCTTTGGTAAAAATGAAGATCAATAGCTTAATGGCATGCTTACTTAAAAGTAATGGGAATCATTTGTGTGGTAATGATTCCCATTCATTTGTTTACTAAACTTAGTATTGGGGGTAGTTAGTGGGACCCATATAAATTATGGAGAAAAGAAAAGGAATCCTTCCCTCATTATTTTCTCAAGGAATGACATTACCCTTAAGAATTTTATTTATTTTTATCTTTTTATGTATTATATTAAAAAAATTAAAATACATGTTTACCCATTAAATAAAAAAATACTTTTTCAAAAATAATTTAGTCAATTTAAGCTTTCCGATCACGTTTCCTGATTAGGTAAACGAGATAAAATGATTATATTTCTCTTTCCACTTAGTTTTAGTAAACAACATAGTACAATTACTGATTACAATTGATCCATACTCTATTCCCATTCATTTCTCCATTGATTTATTTAAATTTCGATTACAGTTTAGAAAATGTGCCCTAAGAGTTCTCTTTCTTTGGTGAGCACATAAATAATAAAGGAGAAGGATATATGTAGAGAGAGAATGTGAAATGCAGCTAAGTTTTATCACTTAGTCAATTTCATCTGCTCACTTGGTCAAAAGACTGTAATGCCCTTCCATTAACTTAACCTGTCAATTAAACTCAAGGGCATTTTGGTCATTTAGCTTAAATCTTTAATTACACCACTAATCTCAAATCTGTCAACTAATATCCATCAAACACCAAATTTCTATCAATTAATTTTATTTTACCAATACTCTCAAAATATGGAAATTCCCAAAATTCCCCTAGGCTCGACTCGAGCTGGGTTTTATCACCATTGTGATTTTTTTGCTAAAGCTGCTAGAAAGGATCCACTCATGCCGAAAATCACATATATCAACGTAATAATGTGTTCTCAGTGCAAATAACACATAATTACAATTATACCATCTACGAGTCAAAATTATGAAAATGCCATTTTTTTTAACAAATCGGGTCTTTAAACACATTTAATATACATAATAATCATGCATACTCAATTATATATTAATATAATTCTCATAAATTCCCCTTGTGTCATCCTGGCATGATAATTAAGGTACTAAATCTCATTAGGAGTTTTGGAACGCTACAACTTTCCCCTCGTAATAGAAATTTCATCCTCGAAATTTACCTGAACAACTCAACATACTGGTTTCGCATATCCGATTCTAGCTCCTAAGTCGCTTCCTCCACTTTGTTGTTCCTCCATAACACTTTGACTAAGGAAATAGTCTTGGTCCATAAGACTTTATCCTTCCTATCGAGGATCTGTACTAGCCTCTCCTGATATGATAGATATTGCTGCAACTCCTGGGTCTTATAACTCAGAACATGTGTAATATCCGACACACACTTTCTAAGCATTGATACATGAAACACGTTATGACCTCACCATAAATCTCGAGGCATAGCTAATCTATAAGCTACCTGC
Organism: Humulus lupulus; assembly: GCF_963169125.1. Taxonomy (NCBI): domain Eukaryota; kingdom Viridiplantae; phylum Streptophyta; class Magnoliopsida; order Rosales; family Cannabaceae; genus Humulus; species Humulus lupulus. The sequence goes on from NC_084793.1 coordinate 210,840,635, forward strand.
CCGAACCTTTCAGGATCTTAAAAGGTCCAACGAACCAAGGGCTCAACTTTTTTTTCTTCCCAAACTGTTTTACTCCTTTCATCGGCTAAGCTTAGAGAAAAACATGGTCCTCAACATGGTCCTCTGTGAAGCAAGTAATCGAGCCTTAATCTTCTCAATGGCTTCACTAGTCCTGTGAAGTACCTCAGGACCCAGGTACTTCCTTTCAGCTATTTCATCCCAATGAATGAGTGATCTGAACATACAATCTCGTACAAGGCCACTTCGATCGTTGACTGATAATTGTTGTTGTAGGAAAACTAAATTAATGGGAGATACTTATTCCAGGATCCCTCAAAATCAAACACACATGCCCAAAGCATATCATCTAATATCTGAATTATCCTCTCATAGTGTTCATCTGACCGAAAATGATAGACAATAATAAACTTCAACCTTGCACGCATTGCCTTCTACAAGCCTCCCTAGAACTTAGAAGTAAAGATGGGATCTCGATCTTATACTTTAAACTTTGGGGCCCCATGGAGACGTACAATCTCCTTCACATATATCTCAACGTACTGATCCACACTATAATTTTTTTCTCATGGGCAAAAAGTGAGCTAACTTGGTATATCGATCCACGATCACCCATACCAAGTCGTGCTATCCCACCATTCTAGGCAATCCAACCATATAGTGCATGGTAAATCCTCCCATTACCATTCAAGACTGCTTAAGGGTTGTAGTAGTCTCACTGGCCTCTGGCATTCAACTTTCACTTGCTGACATGTTAAGCACTTAGCCACTTAATCAACCGCATCTTTCTTCATCCCTGGCCACCAATACAAAGATTTTAAGTCCTAATACATCTTTGTGGTGCCTGGATGTAATGAGTATGGAGTGGTATGAAACTCATCTAGAAACTCTTTTTGAATACCCACATCCATCAAAACACATATCTGATCCTTGGACCTCAATATATCAGTCTCACAGACGGTGAAATCCTTAGTTGCTCCAGCTAAAACATCCTCCTGATGCTTGATTAATTCAAGATCATTCATTTGAGCCTTCTTTATCCTCTTAAGAAGTATAGAATGTAGAGTAACATTGGCAACCTAGCCTACAACCAACTCTATCTATGCTTTTGTCATATCCTATGCCAACTTTCTTGATATTTGTTTCGAGCTAAACAATTGTACTGGACCTCTCCGACTTAAGGCATTTGCCACCATGTTAACCTTCCTTGGATGGCATAGGATTTCACAGTCATAACTCTTTACCAACTCCAACCAACGTCTTTGTCTCATATTCAGATCTTTCTGCATGAAGAAGTACTTCAAACTATTGTGATTAGTGTATGTCTTAAACTTCTCCCCATACAAGTAATGTTGCCACACCTTTAGTGCGAATACCACCACTGCCAGTTCTAAATTATGAGTAGGATACCTTTGTTCATACTCCTTCAACTATCTTGAGGCATATGAAATTACCTTTTCAGCCTGCATCAGAACACAACCTAAACTCTGTCTCGAAGCATCGCAGTAAACCACAAACTTTTCCTAATCTGATGGAGACTAAGAACCAGTGCAGCAATCAACCGCTGCTTCAAGTCTTGAAAGTTATTCTCACACCTGTTAGTCCATGCAAACATCAAGTTCTTACGTGTTAGCTCAGTCAAAGGCGTTGCAAACCTCTAAAATCCTTCAACAAAACACCGATAATACCACACAAATCCAAGGAAACTTCTAATCTTTGACGGGTTATGTTTGGTTAAATACATGGTGAAATTGGTTAGGCACGAAGAGGTGGAAAGACCATAATGGTTTCACTAAAGTCAACATGTGAGAGTTGACTTTTGGTATAGGCATTTATAAATCATCTTTTTGAGTCCAAAGTGTTTCTTTGGAGTATATAAGAGTACCCACAATTTTTGGGAGCATTTAGGGATGTTTTGAGACAAGTTTTGGAGCACCAAGTCAGAGGCTTTGGCATTGCGTCGCCACCTAGAGGTGACGCGTCACTCGACTTGATTACTCACCTCTCTCTCTCTCTCTCTAAAAGACATTCTCTTTCTCTCTCAATATTTATCTTTCAAGATTACTATTTTCTTTGAGATCTTCATCAAGAAAGCTTGACTTGTATGAAGATCAAAGGCTTGTGATCCCAATCTCATTCCATTGTTGTAGCTTCAAGAAATCTCAAGGTGGAGGCTAGGAATATATATTTTTGGACAACAAATTTTCATTTGTTTCAAGCCTTGTTACATTGGGGTTCACATAAAATCATAGACTTATGATTTTGTGAATCAAAGTTTTTCACCAACAAATGTCTACTATACACTTGTTTATCTGTGTTGGTGTACTTTGCAATCTTCTTCTATTAGAGTTTAGATTAACATTGTTTATTGCTTTGAGTGGTAATATACAAAACTAAGGTTGTATCCTCTAACTGTAATGCCCCGACTAACTCTAAGACCTCGAACCATTAAAACTAAGCATAACTACTATATTGGAATACATGCATAAAATAATAGAACTTTATTATAGAAATCCAAAATATGGGATCCCATTGTTATTACATCAAAACATAAAGAAAACTTAAACCTTTAGTTAATTGTTCAAATACTAAATGTGGAAAATATAAATACATAAATTAAAAGACTTGAAACAAAACGTCATCCTCGTTCTTTCCCATCAATCCATTCACTCAGTCCTCTCCCAATACACATGTCAAAGCTGCCATGAATCCGTCCCGCCTTCCAAGCTTATTTTCCCGCACCATCTAAAATAAAAAGGAATGAGCCTAATGCCCAGTAAGGAAAATCTACTAAAACATATTATAAGTCATAAAACGTAAAAACACAAATCATAAAGCGTATGACGTAAAAACGCAAGTCATTAAACATAGGACTACAATATTAATGGCAATTAACTCATTATCGTAGTATGTTATAGAAACCATCTAGGTCCTCTTACTACTATTTGAGGTAGGTTTAAACACAATATAGTATATGATAAACCATCTAGGTCCTCTTGCTACTATTCGATGTAGGTTTAAACATAATGATAATCTATGATAATGATAAAAATCTTGGGATTTGCTTATTTGCTATCTAAGCAACTATATTTCCCAAGCGACTACAACATAAACATATACATATATACATATAAAATATAAACATAATCATAACACCTATTTTCCTTACCAAAAACCGAGATATTGGAGACAAGAACGGATCGAAAACTCCTAAAATCAAACAGTAAGATCCATAAGTTTTCTAATGAAATGGAGATGAAAAGAAGATCTAAACCATCAAGATAAGAACTTACCGAAAACCTTTAGTTTCAAGAAACTCAAACACCTAACCAAAAGCCATTACAACAAGTTAGGATTTGGAAGAAAATGAAAAGAATAAGAGGAACTATAATGAACTAAACTCGAAGATAAAGAATACCTTAGATAGATTAAAACTTCGATCTACACCTCAATACAAAAATATCACTCTATCTTACTTCCCAAGTGTTTACAAAAGCTTAGATTGGAAAGCTTTTTAACCCCAAAACCCTAGTATTTCTCTCTAAAATGATCTTAGGTGCTTCGAGGCTCTGAAGAATGCTTGAATGATGAAGCAAATAGCTGAGTGAAAGGTCCTATTTATAGAGTTCAAGGAGTGAAACTAACTCCTTTTAAAATGAATAAATAGTTGAATTAAAATTTAATTTTCTACTCAACAGATGCCTAGAACCCGGTCAAAAATGTTCAATTGCAAGTCCAAGTTCTTGAGGGCTGTTTATAGCTCGGATTCCACGGATTTTCAAAATATGTGTGTGGAGCCGATATATCGCCTCCCCCATATTCTCGAGCCTCCGTGGTTTTGTTCATGGGAGGTCGACATATCTTTGATATCAACCATAGGCGATATATCATCCCCTATAGCTGCGATATATCAATATACATTGATATATCAAGCACATTTTTGCACACTTTCAGCACACTTGAATTTGTTTAAACCACTTTGATTGAGTAAAAATGTGATCCTAATAGCTGAGGGAAGGTTCTAGACCTCCTAGGTTTATTCTTTATTAATTTATTCATCTAAAATCCTTAAATCCTTAAGAAACATGCATGTGACAAGTGTGACGTTCTTAATTATTCTATCTAAACCTTAGGTTATAATAAATATCATTTCTAGGACAAACTATATGAATCAAACCTTATGTTAAAATGAATATTTCTAAACTATAGGCTAAACTTAAAAAATCCATAACTATCTCTATGAGTTTCCAACTAAATCCTGGCTTGAACTAGAGCTGTAAATGTGGGCCGCCCGGCCCGGCCCGGCCCACATTTTTCGTGCCTCTGGTAAATTCGGGCCGGGCCGGGCCCGGCCCATATTCAATTCGTGCCGTGCTCGTGCCGGTCCATTTTTGAAAGAGTAGGCCCAGCACGGCCCATGGGCCCGGCCCATGTCGTGCCGTGCTCGTGCCGTGTCGGGCCCAAGTCGGGCCGGCCCACTTTCTATATTCGGGCCCAAATTTGGGCCCACTTTTAGGCCCACTTTTTTTTTTGCCAAAAAATGTGAGGATGGAGAATTGAACCCTCCACCTCCTCCTTAACCATCAATGGACTTACCACCAAACCAAATACATTTCTTTGTTTAAATTATAATTTTAGATATTTTTATATACTTTTTAACAATATTTTACACAAAATTATATCAAAGATAATTATTAGAATTTTAATACCTACTAATAAATGCTAAAAATTTAACTAACAAATCTTAAAATAAATTAATATAATTATAAAAATATAAACATTGAAAAAAATAAGACATATATTATCATTTTAATTTATTAATTATTGACAAATAAAAATTTATTATGATTATTAATGTCAAAATATCGGGTTTTTTATTGTGTCGTGCTTTCGGGCTAGTTTGTTCGTGCTTTCGTGTTGTGCCTTCGGGCTTGTCGTGCCGTGCCGTGCTAAGCCCGTTTCGTGCCGTGCCTGGCCCGAGCCCATATTTTTTCGTGCCGTGCTTGGCCCAAGCCCATATTTTTTCGTGTCGTGTCGTGCTTGTGCCTCCCGGGCTCGTGCCGGTTTCGTGCCGTGCTCAAAAGCCCGGCCCGTATTTACAGCTCTAGCTTGAACCAATAACCATGAAAACTAAAATACTACAGCACAAGCTACTACTATATTGCTAAGTAAAATTCAGAGACGCTACACTAACCCCCAACAATAAAAATCTCTATCTCTAAACCTAAATTTCGTGTCAAAGTTTGTCTATCTCTAAGGTTTTTCTTTTAACCCTAGCTATGGAAGAAAGCTCATCATTCTCAGCCCTGAATTTCATGTCTCAAGATCTAGCGAGACTAGATCAATTTGATGGCTCAAATTTTGTTCGTTTGTAAGACAAGATCAAGTTTATTCTCACAACTTTGAAGGTGCACTACATTCTTGACAAAGATTTGAAGACTTTGGAGTCTTAAAGGATGATCTTTACTTCACATCATGAAAGAAGGTTCTCTTGACCAATGTGTTTTATGTTCCGAATATGAGTAGGAATCTTGTGTGTGGGCACTTGTTGAGCAACCCGGGCATCAAGGCGGTGTCTAAGTTTGACAAGCTAATTTTATCTAAGGGGAATTACTTTGTGTGGAAAGAGTATGTTTGTGATGGAATGATAAAATTGTGTACGAAAGACTCTTGTTTTGATAATAGTGCACACTATTCTTCCTCTTATATGCTTTGCTTTGATTCTATTACTCTGTGGCATAATAGATTTGCTCATATAGGATATAGTATAATTAAAAGAGTTATCAAATGTGGTTTAATTGTATGCAATGATGTTGAACATGATAAATGTGAATTGTGTGTTAAATCTAAGATGGTAAATAATCCTTTTCCATGTATTGAAGGGAAAACTAGTTAGATTTAATACATAGTGATTTATGTGAATTGATTGGAATAATTACTAGAGGTGGACATGTGCATTTTATTTCCTTTATTGATGATTGTTCTAGATTGACATATGTGTACTTGCTCAAGAATAAGGATGACACCTTTAGCGAGTTTAAAATCTATAAAGTCGAAGTTGAAAACCAATTGGAAAAGAAAATTAAATTGAGTAGAACTGATATAGGTAGTGAATACTTTTCCAATTAATTTTATATTTTTGGTGAGATGCATGGTATAATACATTAATGTATAGCCCTATATACACCCCGACAAAATGGTATAGTTGAAAGAAAGAATAGAACATATGTTGAAATGACAAATGCTATGCTATTACATGAAAATTTAGGTTTTGCGTGATGGGGAAAAGCCTTGCTTACCTATTGCCATATTCAAAACCGAATTCCTCTAAAGAAGAATCAAATCTCACCATATTAGATATGGAAAGGAAATATGTCCAACCTAGTGTATCTCAAACTTTGGGGGTGCCTTGCTTATCGCAAGAGGATGGAGCCTAAAAGGAACAAGTTGGGTCAAAGGGCAATCAAATGTGTGTTTGTAGGCTATGCCTCAAATAGCAAGGGATAAAGGATATTAGACTTGGACTCTAATGTGATAATTTAATACAGAGAAGTGGAGTTCTTTAAGAACCAATCTCATTAGAAGGAACTCAAGAGGAGTTACCTTCAAGGGTTGTAGAGCAACCGATATTTCCAAGAAGAAGCCAATTGCTTAAAGAGGGTGGATCGAAAATAAAACCTCTCAAGTTGAGACTCTTTACCTAGTAGAGGGAAACCACAAGGGTATGCCTTAGGTCAACCTCATTATGTTGAGAAAATGCTTGACAAGTTTGGCCATCTTAATATCAAAGAGGTAAACACACCCTTTGATTAAAGTCTAAAGCTTGGAAAGAATGAAGGGAAAGTGGTGGCTGAACTAGAGTATGCAAGAGCAATTGGTAGTTTTATGTATGTCGTACATTGTACTAGAGCAGACATTGCATTTGCGGTTAGTAAACTAAGTAGTTTTACTAGCAACCCAAGTATCATACATTGGAAGGTCCTGGAAATAGTATTTGGATACCTTAAAATGACCAAAGAGTTATGCTTCCAATATTCTAAGTTTCCTAAGATACATGAGGGATATTCCGATGCAAGTTGGATAGCCAGTGTAAGAGATAATCTCTCCACAATCAGTTGAGTGTTCACCCTTGATGGGGTGTCGTGTAATGCCCCGACTAACTGTAAGACCTCGAACCATTAAAACTACTATGACATAGCTACTATTTTTGAACACATGCATATAATAACATAACTTTATTATAAAAATCCAAAATATGGGATCCCATTGTCATTACATAAAAACATAAGGAAAACAAAACCTTTAATTAATTTGATCAAATACTAAATGCGGAAAAATAAATACATAAATTAAATAGACTCAAAAATATAAACTTCATCCTCGATCTTTTCCAGCAGTCCATCCATTCAGTCCTCTTCCAATACATATGCCAAAGCTGCCATGAATCCGTTCTGCCATCCAAGTTTTTTTTCTTGCACCATCTAAAATAAAAAGGAATGAGCCTAATGCCCAGTAAGGAAAATCTACTAAAACATATGATAAGTCATAAATCTGAAAACATATGACGTAAAAACGTCAATCATAAAAAAATAGGACTACAATATTAATGGCCATTAACTCATTACCGTAGTATGTGATAGAAACCATATAGGTCCTCTTGCTACTATTCAAGGTAGATTTAAACACAATATAGTATAGATAAATCATCTAGGTCCTCTTGCTACTATTCGAGGTAGGTTAAATCATAACTATAATCTATGGTAATGATAAAAATCTTGGGATTTGCTTATTTTCTATCTAAGCAACTATATTTCCCAAGTGACTACAACATAAACATATACATATATACATATAAAATATAAACATAATCATAACACATAAAATCTAACCTATTTTCCTTACAAAAAACCGAGATATTGGAGACAAGAACGGGATGGAAAACTCCTAAAATCAAACAGTAAGATCCGTAAGTTTTCTAATGAAATGGAGATGAAAAGAAGATCTAAACCATCAAGATAGTAACTTACCGAAAACCTTAAGTTTCAAGAAATTCAAACACCTAACAAAAGCCATTAGAACAAATTAGGATCTGGAAGAAAATGAAAGAATATAAAGAACTATAATAAACTAAACTCGAGGATAAGAATACCTTGGATAAACTAGAACTTTGATCTACACCTCAATACTGAAATATCACTCTGTCTTACTTCCAAGTGTTTAGAAAAGCTTAGATTAGAAAGCTTTTAATCCCAAAACCCTAGTGTTTTCTCTCTAGAATAAACTTAGTAGCTTGGAGGCTCTAAGGAATGCTTGAATGAAGAATGAAATGGTTGAGTGAAATGTCCTATTTATAGAGTTCAAGGAGTGAAACTTACCCTTTTTAAAAAGAATAAATAAATGAATAAATTTGAATTTTCTATTCAACAGATGTCCAGAACTTGGTCAAAAATGTTCAAGAGCAAGTCCAAGTTGTTGAGGGCATTTTTAGGCTTGGATTCAACAAAATTTCAAACTATGCTGAAGGAGTCGATATATTGCCCCCTATAGGGTATATATTGCATCCCCCTTAGTCCCGAGTCTTCGTGTTTTCATTCGTGCGAAGTCAACGTGTTTTCCGTATCACCCATAGGCGATATATCAGCCCATATAGCTGCCCTATATCGGCATATGATGATATTTTAAACACATTTTTGCACATTTTCAGCACACTTGAAGTTTGTTAAAACAACCTTGACTGAGTAAAATGTGATCTTACCTGCTGCTGGAAGGTTCTAGAGCTTCTAGATATATATTTTATTAATTTATTCATCTAAAATCCTTAAATCCTTAAATAAACATTAATGTGACAAGTGTCACGTTCTTAATAATTCTATCTAAACCTTAGGTTATAATAAATAATATTTCTAGGACCATCTATATTAATCAAACCTTATGTTTAAATTAATATTTCTAACTATAGGTTAAACTTATAAAATCCATAACTATTTCTACAAGTTTCCAAATATATCCCAGCTTGAACCAATAATCATGAAAACTAAAATGCTACAAGCTATTAATACAACTATCTATCTATGTAAAATTCTGAGATGCTACAGGTCGTTTCATAGGGATCTAAGAAACAAACATGTATATGCAACTCAACCATGGAGTTCCAGTTTGTATCTCTATTGGCAACCAACAAAGAGGCTGAGTGTTTAAGAGATCTCATGTTGGAGATACCAAATACTGCGGTTGATGTATCGACGATTTCGATACATTGTGATAATCAAGCCACTTTGATTAGAGCTTAGATCAAGTGTAGCGTCCCAAAAATTCTAATAAGGTTTTAGTACTTTGATTAGCATGCCTGGAGGGCATGTGGGGTAATTATTTGAATTATGTTATCACATAATTTAGTATGCATGATTATGTGTATTATATATGTTTAAAGACCCGCTTTTGGTAAAGAGGGGCATTTTTCTTTGTAATTTTAACCCGTTGAGGGTATATTTGTAAATATTATGTGCTATGTGCATTAAGACCACATTATTATGTGGACATTTGTTATTTCGTTAATAGTGGATCCTTTAAAGCAGTTTTAGCGAACAAGTTCCAACGGGGACAAATGCAAGGCTCAGGTCGAGCCCAGGGGTATTTTGGGAGTTTTTATATTTTGGGTTAATTAGTAAAGTGAAATTAATTTGTGGAATAATTATGTTCGGTGAATATTAGTGATATTGTTGGAATTTGTGGTGTAATTAGAGGTTTAGTTGGAATTTCAGGCAAATGACTAAAATGCCCTTGGGTATGGTTAAAAGGGCAATTGAGTGGGAAGGGCAAAAGGGTATTTTGACCCTAAAATTAGAGAAAAGAGTAAACCATGTGCTGAAGGTTTCATTTTCATGTTCTAGACTACTCCTTCTCCCTTGTCCATGGTTCTCTTCAAAACTCACCCAAAAACACCAACCACCAAAGCTAGACTAAGCCTTGTGTTTGGAGGATTTTAGAGGGGATTCAGTCTTTCATAAGGGGATAAGAGTTGCTAAGGTCTTCACCAACAAGCTAGGATTATGAAATTAAGCTAGGTATGAATTATTAAAGTTTTTCTTGTGTTCTTGAGTTAGTGGCTTGTTCTTTATGTGAAACAGGGAATTTTGAGTTTTTTTTTTAAAAATTCGTGATCCTAGGCTGTGTAACTGCATATATGTATATTAGAAACATGATTTTGGTTTGACTTAGAACTTGAATTTTTGATTGAAAACTAGGATTTGAATGAATTTTTTGGAGTTGAAAGAAAATTGGAGAACATGAATTTAAATTCTTGAATTTGAGATAGACTCTGATTTTGGGCACTTGATAGTTTCTATTTGGTGTCCCATAATGTATTTTATATGTTTTAGTGCACGAATTCTAGGTCTGGAAATGGTTTGGGGTCGATTATGGGTCTTTCGGTCGAGTTTGGAACACTGAAGTAACAGATTTTGCTCTCTGACTTGAGTTGATCGACCAGGCTGCAGTTCGAGGCTTACTAGGGTTTTTAGGGACCCAGTCAACCGGCCTATGCCAAGCGGTCGACCGATCAGTGCTACCAGCCTTATTTTTGGTTTTTTTCAATGAGATTTGATGGGTAACCATAGGGAATCATGAGCTAAGGTTCCTAAGACATAATCAGGCACATTTAAAGCATATCTGGGCCCTAGTGACACTACAACAATTTTGACTATATATTACGGTAAAAAATGACATATATTAAAAAGTGTTATTAAGGGGAAAATTAAGAAAAACACGCTTTTTTTTTAGAGACAATTTAGGCGCCAACTATTTCATTTGCCGCCTAATGAAAATTCTACCTATCCCATTTGCCTCCTCTGCCCTCTCTTTCACACTCACTCCATCGACTCTCTTCTCCCTCACGACATCTCTCTTGCTCGAAGTAGGAACCCAAGAGTCTCCTACCTATGGAAAGAACCCCTTCATTCCATCTGAACCTCTTTCCCCTTTCCCTCTTTCTCTCTTCAATTCTGAATGTGTGCTCCTCTCAGAAATTAGGGTTTTTTCGTTCCCTCTTTCCTCTTCAAAACCTCACAACCGAAACTAAAGATGTTATATTCCCTAAAATTTGCCCACCTGCTGCTGCTCCGTAAACCCCCATGCACTAGCACCAACTTTCGACATCTTCTTTGGATGGGTAAGTTTCTACACTTTTAGTTTCAGATTTTTGGCGATTTCTCCCTTACGTTGCTAAGTATCTATATCATATATTATATATATAAAAAACTGACTCCGTAGCCTCCACCACTTCGACAACGGAACCCCCAGAAGAGGCCAAAGAGACACCGCAGACAAAGCTTGAGTCCGAGAAGCCTACTCTGATTTCTTCCAGGGTATCTTTTTTCTTCGTTATCTATTATCTATATTCAGCAGTATTTTTGTAAGTATCTATTTCAAGAATTTTGTTTTTTTTTTGTGTTGCTTGAATGGAATTGTGGACTTAGCAAAACCAATTTCTACTTTTGTTATTCCTTATGGTCTGTTCGAAACGTGATTTTAAGGACGAAAGGGAAAAGCAAGATTTTTGTTATTCCTTATTTTTCTCTCTAAAACCTAGTCTCTCATTCTCTCTATCTCTCTGTCACAGTCTCTCGGCTCTCTCTCCCTCATGCCTATGCTCTCTAGTTTGAATATAAAACCATGAGTAAGCCTACTAAAACATTTGAGTCTCTTGCCACTCTCTTTCGTTGAGTCTCTGAAGCATTATTGACGATGGCCCTACTAAAGCAAGAACCCAAGCAACCCAGCTGCTCAAGAAGCCGTACTTCTCTGTGAGTTTTCTTTTCCTTTTATTTGTTTAGATATCAGTTTAATATCAAGAAAACATTTGAATATATCAATACATATATTTGTTTATGTGGAATTGTCTGCCTCTTTTATTATTTGAATCTTGTAATCGATCCCTATGTGTCAGAGCAACTTAACATTTTGATTTTGGGATTGGGGTCATGAGTTATTCTCTCTGCTGTCTGGTGTTGTTTTCTAGTTTGCTGGTGTAGTTTTCCTTTTAACAGGGGTATGCATTGTTGTAGGCATTGTGACCACCAATATAGAAAATTATTGAGGTGGGGTCTTCTTAATGTTTGTTTTCCAATTGAACAGTTCAATCTTCATATGATTAATTTTGTTTGAGTTATGTGATTGTTGAAAAAAAAAGTTTTGAGTTATGTGTTGCATATTTAGAGTGCTTTTCTAGTAAAATGAACTGTATTGAACTTAGAGACAAAACATTTGGTATAGGTGCTGCTTAGAGATCCATTCGATGACAATGTAATCCCCATTGTAGAGGAACTTCAAAGATGTTTACCTTTAACAAGTGCCAGTCCTAAAGGCCATGGTGAAGAAGAAGAGAAAGCCTCAGGGGTACGAGATGAAACTGAAACCAGCGAAGAAATATACTGATAATACATATTGATATACATTCACTGTATTCTCTTAATGGCAGCAAGTTGTTTGACAAGTTTGATTTTATTTGCACTGTATTCTCTTTTCTTATTTATAGCTTTGGTAAGTTATAGTTTATATGATAGTTATGGGATTGGCTTTGCATTCACTTGTTATATTATTTATTTATTTTAGTTTTCATCTTGCAGTTGTTCCCAAGCTTTGTTTGAATCTTCATTTTGTTTTCTATTATGCTTATTTATATTTGGATTTTTGAATTCTGTTTTGTTCATGTTGATTATAGTCAGTAATGATTTGGATTCACACAACCGTAGTTGCTGATATATTAATTAAGATGTGGATTCATATATAGAAATTTGCATATATTTTAGAATGGATATGATCTTATTCTTAATAGTGCCTACCCTAAAGTGATAAGCTTTTTCACTAGCCTCTATTAAAAACTAACACATCAGTGTAGATAAAATCAGATTATCACCCCCACTAACACATCCTTCTCTGGAAAGCGACATGCATTGGGTGTGAAACTGGAAGTACAAACTAGAATTTGAACACTAAACTCTAAATGTGAACTAGTTGTAGTATTAATAGATCTTTATGCTACTTAAATTCTTCCATGTATAGTTTTGAGATATTGTTGCTCATGTTGGTCTAATATATATGCTCATGTTTGCTGATTTTTGTTGAATTTGATTATTGTGGTTATTTTTTATTTAAGTAGAATATTGGTTTCTTTAACTTTTATTGTGCTTGAATGCATTTTTAATTGAAATAAGAAGTAATTAACTACCCATTGATTCTCATGGTCTTAGTAGCATCTTTCTGATTATAATGTATTGTATATATATATTTATATGTTTGGTTGGTGTATCATTTGCATTTTCATTTGGAGAAGCTTTTTTCGGTCATGCTTTCTTGAAAACTTAATGAAATTGACTACCACATCTTTTCAGGCTTTGCTATTTAGCTACTATAGTTCAAAACAAGATAGTCAAGTTATACCTTATGCTCTTTGTAGTTCAATCCAACCAGTGATCAATGCTCTATATTTTTTTTAAGGTGCAGCCTGTTGGCATAATCCTTTTTGCTGCTATCATGACTACACTAGGCATGATTCTATAGCTTGATTTCTTATAAGTTTTTCACCATGTCATTTTAACTACTGATAGCAAAACAATTTTCTTGCAATTTTAGATACAATGATTTTGAAATTGTTTTTTTTATTATTTTTTTCTACTTTTGAAATGGCATGTTGCTTGCAAAAACTTAGAAGCGACAGACTTTTCTAGTTTAATCAATGGCGGTCCCTATTTTTTAGATTGCGACATTTAAATGATGAGTATTTCCTTTTTTTTATGGTGTATTCAGTATTTCCATCTGTTTTCTGTTAATTTTGTTTGCTTGTAGGGTCTGCTATTCTTTACAGCTTGTCTGGAGCTACATTTTGATCTCTGTTTCAGGCTCCTGTTAGTGGTATTTTTTATGCTCTGCAACTAGTTTTGTTTTTTGTTTTTATGCTCTACATTTTTATCACATGCTTTTAACCTTTGAAAAATGGCACTACTAAATTTCTTTTTATTTAAGTCTTTTAACTCTAAGGCTAAAATGGTAGCTACAAAGGGGATACCTCCCAAAGACTAGGAGCCTAAGAAAATTGGCATGTAATTATGTATCTGATCTCTATTTATATGATCTTGTTTACTTTCTGACCTTAAATTCAACCTAATTGTTTCTAGAATTTAATCTACATGCTCCTTTCATTATTTACCCCTTTTCATGTGTTTTGCAGAAGGTGAAATTGATTATGTGAGGGTTTTGAATGGAGCCCTTCCAAATGATATGGGAGTTTTAGGCTGGTGTTCTGTTCCAATTGATTTCAGTGCAAGGTTTTTCCACTGTAAATTTTAGAGGTTTTTGAGTAGTAAAATTGTGGAGAAAATATATTTGCCCTCATATTGCTTCTTTGAAAGATGAACTTGAGTGTTGCTCTATCTTGCATTGGTGTTTGGACTTGTGAATGATGATAAATTGTAATAAACTTTTTTAATGGACGGAAGGTTTCATTAGCAGTAGGAGGTTTTGAAGATAGTATAACTTGTAGCTCTTCTGCTGTCATGATGAATTTTTAGAGAATAATATATGATCACATCACATGTTTTCAAAATTTTCATCAAATTACTCAATAATACATAATCAATAAACCCTGCAGACATAGTCACTTAAAGATAATTGCAAGTTCTCTACTATATTTTCTTTGTTCTACATGTCATTATGATTACTCAATGAAAAAAAGCTTCATTTTTATTTCTTTATCTCGTTTTAATGTTCTTTCATTACATGGCATCACCTCCCTTTTCATTAGATCTTTCCATATTTGACTTATTTAGTGAATTATTTGTTTACTTTTGTGTGTGTCTGTGTCTGTCAGTGTTGGATTGATTGTCTTCTGATGGTTGCCTTATCCAAAATACAGGTTTAGCTATCTGAGCAGGGAGTACACATATTTCTTTTGGGAAGACAATCTAAATCTCAAGGTATATCTTTTAGCTCTTTTCGATTAGCTCAATAAATGATCTGTTTTGTGTGTTGCTTCAGTTTAGAATTAACTTTAATTAGTTGGCTCATGTTTCTCCAGGCAATGGAAAGCTCTAGTGAGAAATTTATAGGTGAACATGACTTCTGAAATTTCTGTAAGATGGATGCACTAAATGTGCACACCTACATGCGTTGTGACAAGTCATTTGAAATTGCTCCTTGTGATGTGAGGTTAACACTGGTAGATTAATTCTCTCTCATTCATGTTGAAATTCAGTAGTTAAACCTGACCTTTCTTGCCTAGGTTATAATTATCGTTGTACTTATTGATTTATTCTACTTGTTTTAATGTTCATCTGAATTTATGATCATTAGATAATCTTAACCATCTATACTTTCTGATTTATTCTACTTGTTTTGATTTTCATTAGTATTTATGATAATTAGATGGTGTTTAACATATAATGGTTTCTTCTTTGAAAGTGATGCAATCATGTTTAACAAAAACTAGTGGTTCCCACAAGTAAAACATGTAATTGAGGATGCAGGAACTATGTGTGAGAACTATAAATAACAGTGGTCAAAGCTGAGTAGAAAATAGTAGTAGTAGCTTCTAAAGTTCGCGATTGTAGCTCTAGAGACATACCTATATTATGGGTTTCACAAGCACCAGCTAGGGAGCAGACTTGTGATAAAAGCATGGTTCCCTGACTGCAAGTGCAAGTTGCTGAATGGACTTGTCTTAATGGTATTTAAGTGTCATCAATTGAACTGATTACTGTCATATTAAATAGTGTACAACAGAAATTCACAGTTTTTACATATATTAGTTTTTATTTTTGAATTCTCAAACCTTTTTCTAATGTCACTTGATCACTTTTGCTATTCGATACTCATGTAAATTTGCTTCCAATTTTTTTTAACGAAAGAGGAGGAGTGTGTGTGTACATGGGGGGGTTTACCGTCTAGAATGAACAAAATTTATCTACCATCTTTTCTTTTAAAATAATGTTTGAGTGTTGCTGAACTTTTTTAGGTTTCAAGGAAACCAACTTTGGGCAATTAAAATCAAAGACAGTGCTTTCTTGTGGCACCAGGTCCGATGCATGGTTGCAGTACTATTAATGATTGGCCAAGGTTTTGAATCTTCTGATGTGGTATCACTTGTCCTTTTAATTGATTTGTTTTCAAATTTTGGTAACTTTGCTTTTTTGAGTAGTTAATATTGTGCAAAAGAATAGTCTTAGCTTTAGAATAGAAGTTAATTATTTCTTATTAGTAGCATATATAAAACTACTATGCACAGTTTTGCAAGCAACGTTTTCATTCAATACATAATTTTTCTTCATTTCTTAACACAGGTTTCTCTAACTAATACAATATATGTTTGTTCATTTATAGGCCTGACTAATCAATGTAATAAATCAAACGGATATTTGAAAATTCATTGTGTTATTTTGTTTAAGGAATATTTTGAGTGATAGTCTTTATAATGTGTTTATGATTTATAAATGCTTTAGTGATTCTTGTAAAGCATTGGATTGGTAGCTAATTGCAAGAGGTATGTTATATTTGATTTTTTTTTTTTAAATTTTCAATCTTTTATAATTTTGAATAGAATTTTTATAACTTTAGTGGAGTTTGAATATCTTAAATATTCATCCGTAGTGTAGTAGGTTATGGGAATTCTGTATTCTGCAGTGATAACGGAAGGTTGAAAACTTGCATGTCTTAGTAAAGTAGGTTATGAGAATTCTGTGTGCTGCGGTGATATATGGATGAAAACCTGTTTGTTGTTTGATTTGTTTGAATTGGTTGTGTTGATTGTGACAGATGACTAGGCTAGTAAATTAGGGAATATGTTGTCCGATTTTTAGTAGATTTTTTATACTTAGTTTTGTTTTTCATGCTTATTTTATTTTCATAATTTGTATCTTTTATTAAAACAGATAGGCACAATATGGAAAAGGAATGGATGTTAGCCGATAGGTTGTCAGTGGAATATATAAAATTGGTCGATGAGTTTCTTAAATTTAGTTTGGATCATGCCAAAGATCGAATTCTAGTTCATGTGTCTATGTTATTGGGTTTTCTTTATAAATTAGTTGTTGTATTGTATATATATATTTATATGTTTGGTTGGTGTTTCATTTGCACTTTCATTTCATAATCATAAAGTGTTTGAGCTAACTTTTCTAATGAGTATTTTACCAAGCATAAATCTTCAATCTTTTATGCCTATGTGTTGTAGTTAGTGAATTGCATGGCCATCTTATAAAGCCGTAATGAGATTATTAACTTTCTTTCTTTTTGTACTCTTTTAGTTTACTATTAGCTCAAAGTTTAAGCATTAATTATTTAAACTCTTGTGTAGCTAAGCAAATCAACCTCACAACGAAGACAAGTGCACAATGGAATGGATGATGAATTGGAAGGTGAAGCAAGCTTTATGGTTTACTTTTTGTGTATCTTGTTATGTTTCTGTTTTTTACTTTTGAAGCAAAAGATGTGAAGACTATAAATTTTATTATGTATGTGAAGGATGTGAAGACAAGTGCACAATGGAATGGATGTGAAGGATGAATTTTATTATGTATGCTTTCAAACTCAAGTTAGAACTAAGAACTTTTGAAGTGGACAGTGTCATCATGGTTTGAAGTGGTTTGTCTTTAAATGTAAAAATACTCATGGTTTATCATATATATTGAATATTTTAGATTTTTTGATCTATTTAATATTGCACTTGTGATCAATTGTGATTTTTTTTAATCAAAATACAATAATAAAAACGTTTTACAGCAATTAAAAATGCATACTACAAAATAACAAAATGTTATTACTGAGAGAATTTACAATAATTATGGTTGTTTTGTATAATATATTATAATTGAGACAAAAAGTTATGATTTATATAATAGAATGAATTAAAAACGTTATAAAATGATCAAATATAACAATTTTCATAACAGTTGGGAAGTGTTATGCATAAAGTATAAGATTAAAGTTCAAATTTATAACCCAACACTCTAACTAAATGTTATTATTTGAATATTATAGGAACTAAAAATGTGTTATTGAATAGTTTAAGATAACATCAAACATAACATTCGAATAGTGTTATAGAAAAGACAGGACTTTTAATAACAGGGGCTATGTTATCGTTTTCAGAAGCGTTATCAATACTCCCGGTTAGCAGTTTTTAAGTGTTATGAATACTATTTTTTCTTGTAGTGTGAGGTCTATAGAATAGTTATGATGAGGTCTGGTTTATGGGAAACTAAACCTACATTGTATTGTTGTGACTAGGGTTTCTGAGGGGCTCAGGAGAGGATCGTACTTGAGGCCATCTTGGTTGTCGTGCAGGTCCTGGGGTAAGAGAACTGCCATATGCACATAGAGCAGGGCATTTGCTCGATTATATTTGGATGCAGTCATAAGTTTATATCCAAATGCATTAGGGTTGAGTTTCCCTTCATGCATAATGTTGTTTACTAAGATTATTTGGGTTGATTTGTCTATGGATGATCGGTACGATCTGCATTTGGAAATTGTGCAGAACATGGGCCGTGATGGCGGTACCCTCTCGCCTAACATGAATCGCAAGTTTGGTGCTGGGATACGTACCGTGCTTGTTTAGGTCGTTCGACAAGCCTGCTTGGCCATTTAAATAGTTTATGTGTTTGAAATGAGCTTATTTATAATATGTGAAACGTGTTGAAAGTTTGTATGGTTGTTATACGTGTTTATAATTTATGAATCGTGCAGGTTGTTATTTATATGACTGATACATATATGTTTATGGTTTATTAATCATGTGAATCATTATACATGCATACTGTGGTTATTATTTATGCCTTGTTGAGTTTTCTTGCTAGGCCTTGGCTCACTAGTGCTCTATGGTGTAGGTAAGGGCGAGGCAAAATGTAACGTACTACTAATCCAGGATCATTACACTATGTAATTCAAATAGTACTTAACTCACTAAATATGTCATTTGGACTTAAAACGTATAATTGAAACTAACACCAGGCATAGGTACTGAATATTTCGATCAAACAGTAACCATTTCTTTAAAAAGGGTGTAAGTATTTGCACGGGATCCCAAAAAAGATTATAAATAGTTACATATCCAATGAATACAAAAGATCGACTAAAGCATAAAAATTAGGGTCCAACCTTAACTCGAATAGAAACCCTCAGCCGTGGCAGTCGAGCAAGCCGCATATGTACACCTCGTCCTTGAAGCTCTCCAACTCATGGTTGGTCCAGCTTTACTTTTCCTTTACCTACACCATATATCACCTATGAGCCGAGGCTCAACAAAAAAACATAATCATGGTCATAAGCAATTAATCAATAGATTATAGAACTATAATTAAGATGCCTAGCAGTAATAACCATACTCGTGCATGCATTTACTCCACATAAGTGACTGTAGAGTCACATCGGTGCCCCATTGCCCTGTTCCCATCTAACAAGCCTTAGAGCTAGCCCAATGCTTCTTATGCTTTATTTTCCAGGCGGCCATAGGGTCGTTCAAGCGCATGTCATGCTTCTTGGTTAGCTTAACCACATCAACCTGCATTCAGCACGCTATTTTTGCCCTCGAATGATAGCCGAGCTTTTCAATCATATATAGCACATAAACCCTCGACTTATAAGCTGAGCTTTTCAATTAGATACAATAGATAAACCCTTGACTTATAAGCCGAGCTGTTCAATAAGATATAATAGATAAACTTGCGACTTATAAGTTGAGCTTTTCAATCAGATATAATAGATAAACAGTCATTACATAGCACAAGTATGCACATTGCAATCAACATGTTTAATAAAACATTCTAAGCATTGTAATAACCAGGTTTGGTGATTGAGGCTCGAGCCCTAACCACAATCCAGATAATTTTTTCTTACCTCAAGTCCTGAGCGAATAGTGTATGGCAACCCCGAGTATGATCCTTTCCTGCTAAGCCTAATGATAAACCCTTGTCACACCCATAACAAGAAATAACTATTAAGAAACGAACGAATAAAAGCTTCTGGACCAAGTTCTAAGACTCTGGGACCTAAAATTCTAGTAAACCGAGTAGTAGAACCATTCCCGAGCCTTTAGGTTTGGGTTTCCACAACCTAAAACACATTTTCCTCACTTTTCCTTATTTGAGTCGCGGTGTGCCACTAAAAGAGCCGCGATGCTCAGCTCAACTAGGCAGAGAGCCCCCAAATCCCTACACCTGCGTTGCGATGCTAAGGCGATTTGAGACAAGGGAGTTCATCTAGGTCGCGATGCCCCAAGAACAGTGCTGCGGTGCAACCCTATAAACTCAAAAACCAACGATTCCAGAAATCGCAACTGACTACAATTCCATCCAAAAACACAATTTTGACCACAATAATGGTTCCGATAGCTCAGAAACACAATAAACAACCTTAAAACTTAACTGAAACTAATCCTCTAATAAATTCTTTCAAAACTTTTAAAACTAAACCAAAAGCTTAAGAAAATTATAATTACCTCTGCTAAAACGGGTTTACCAATTGTTTCCCTAAGCTTAACAGCTTCCAAATCCCTTAGCAAGCTTCCTTCCAAGCCTTAGAATAAAACTTATGTTCCAAAATCTCAAATATGTAGAGAGAGAGAGAGAGAGAGAGAGAGAAGTGAGAGAGCGAACTTGTTTTCTGAGTTGATAAACTCAGTTGGGCATATATCATCCTAATTGTCCAAAATACCGAAATGCCCCCACTTACATACTTTCATATCATAGCCCACTATGGGAAAAATTGTCATTTTACACTCCCGTCTCACATTACACTCATAATTCCCAATTAATTCTGCCAATCCCGGAATATCACTATTTTTACCAAAATAAGACTCATACTCCAATGAATCCCAGTAACTCACCAAATTACCAAAATACCCCTTGGCTCGCCCCGAGCCGGGTATAAATCCCCATTGAGACTAAACCACTATCTTGCTCAAAAGGGCCAACTCCTGCTGAATATCTCAAATATACTCACATAATAATGTGGTCTCAATCATATAATACCATATAATCACGATTATATCCTCAGCAGGTCAAAATTACAAATATGCCCCTTTAAATAAAAGTAAGCATGTTTCGCACATTTAATACACTTAAACATGCATAATCAATCATATCATAATATAACTCATGCAATTCACATAATCACATAAATATTAAGTTAAATCACATATTAACACATAACAATCCAATAATGCCTTCATGGCCACCTAATCAAGGCACTAAGACTTATTAGGAACATTGAGACATTACAGGAAAGTCAACCAAGCATGAGTTAGAGCGGCGCATACATGTTCGACCTGCTCGGCCACCGCGGTCGTGATATTAAGATGGACTTAGAGTAGAATTCCGCTTATGTCACTTATGTCGACTATTTTGAGAGCATTAAATGTAATTGTATTTGATTTGAACTCTTTTAGGATCCCTTGTAAATGTTTAAAGTTTTAATGGAAAAGTTTATACATTTTGTCCAAAAAATTTAGTCCCTAAACCTTTATTCTAATTTTAATTACCCTTTTCACTCCAAATGACTCGCTTAACGAGTTAATCACTATGTTAAACACATAGTGTAACAGTCCTGGATTAGTAGGATGTTACAACAAGCTATATAATGGGAAGTCTAGAAATATAAGTCTAAGACATGAATATGAGAGGGAATTGATTGAAAAGAGTATCATATCAATTTCATATGTCAAATCTTGTGAGAACTTAGCAGATCTGTTTACCAAACCTCTTGGGAGAGATTTGGTGAGTTATACAAATAGAGGGATGGGACTAAAACTCCTTAACCAATAAATTCCCCAATGATGGCAACCCATCTCAAAACGTGTATACATCAAGTGTAGAGTTCAATGGGTTAGAACAAGTCATTGATAAGGGAATAGTTTCAAAATTAACAACTTAAAAGTCCCCTCTAGCATGAGTTAATGTTGGTTGATACCAGACATGAGGGTTAAGCCATAGGATTGTAATAAACTTCAGTTGAAGAGCAACAATCATCTCTAAAGGTAGCAAAGATGTTGTAAGAATTTCACCTATGTGAACATAGAGGTGGTGTCGCCTCTCAAGAGAGTACAAGTTCTCTCTCTGAATTGTTCATGAATGGATCAAGCACAATTCCATAAAAGTACCAAGTGCGAAAAGTGGGAAATACATGAGTAATTAGATAGAGGTGTGTGAGACACAGAATACCTTAACATTTTTGTAGAAGCTTTGTGATGTTTTCACTAAGATAAAGTTCAAACCCAAAATGTACTTTATTTTACACACTAATATCATTTGGCTAGAGGATTTATGATGTATTTAACCAAGTGGGGGATTGTTATGATTGGTTAAATACATGGTGAAATTGGTTCAGCACAAAGAGGTGAAAAACTATAACGGTTTGACTAAAGTCAACATGTGAGAGTTGACTTTCAGTATAAGCATTTATAAATCATCTTTTTGGGTCCAAAGTTTTTCTTTGGTGTATATAAGAGTATCCAAAAATTTTGGGAGCATTTGGGGAAGTTTTGAGATGTGTTTTGGAGCGACAAATCAGAGGCATACAGTCTATGTTCCCTTAGTCTCTTTAATACTAAACGGAGACGCTTCTCTTATTCTGCTTCTGATTGGAAGTAAATCAGTATATCGTCAATGAACACAATCATGAACTTTTCCAAATAATCCTTGAAAAGCCTATTCATTAGGTCTATGAAAGCTACCGGGGCAGTGGCTAGTCCAAAGGACATAACCAAGAACTCATAGTTTTCGTACATCATGCGAAAGTTCGTCTTTGGAACATCCTTATCTTTGATCCTTAGTTGATGATAACCAAATCTAAGATCAATCTTCAAGTCATTGATCCTTAGCAGCGAACACTTATTATTAATAGTCAACTTGTTCAATTTCTGGTAGTCGATACATATCCTCAACGACCCATCCTTCTTCACAATGAACAACACTAGTGCAACCCACGGTGAGAAACTAGGTCTAATAAATCCTAGGTCAAGTAACTCTTGTAACTGAACCTTAATTTCGTTTAATTATTTTGGTGCTATTCTATAGGGTCCCTTAGATACTGATTATGTTCCTGGTGCCAATTCAATAGCAAACTCAATCTCTCGATACGGTGGCAATCCTGGTAAGTTTTATGAGAGCACATACAGATATTCATAGACCAATAAGGTTTCCTCTAGTCCAACTAGTACAACCTTAGTTGTATCAACTACACTAGCTAGGAATCCTACGAAAGTTCCTTGCAAAAAGTCTCTAGCCTTCAATGTCGAAATCATTGGAATGCGTGGCTCATTCACAACACCAACAAATATGAATGAGTCCTCTCTCTCAGGTCCAAAAGTGACCATCCTCCTTTTACAGTCTATGGATTCCCTATAATTGGCTAACCAGTCCATGCTCAGTATCATAGGAAAGTCTTCCATTTCTAGTTCAATCAGGTCCACTGACAACTTTCTACTATCCACCTCTATTGGTATGGATCTAATCCATCTCCTAGAAACTACCGATTACCTAGTAGAAAACAATGCCCCAAACCCCACAGCATACACATCACAAGGTCTACTAAGTTTGTCTAACACCTTACTGGATACAAAAATGTGTGTTAAACCAGAATCAATCAAAACTTTATACTGGGAGCCAACGCTAGAAATCTAACCTGTCACCATAGAAGGACTATTCTTAGCCTTCGTTTGTGTCAATGTAAATACTCGAGTTGGAAACAAGTTGTCGCCCTTCTTTGGTTCCTCCTTCTTCAACTGTAGGCAATCTTTCTAGAGAAGACCCACCACTCCAGATAAACAGCATGCCTTCGCACGACATTCTCCTTGATGGTGTCTACTACACCAAGCACACTCTGGATAGCTTCTCCAATTCTCACTTCTACCCTTTCGACCAATCTGAGTACCCCAAAATCTCTTATCTGAATCGGGGGGTACTAAATGTATCTACACTCTTCCTCTTCTGATTGCTGGGACCAACGCCCCTACTCGACCCAGAAAACGGAGGTACCACCCTCTGAGCATCGCACCTTGTAGCACCCTCCCTCGATATCTTACCCTTTTCCCCTTCTGTAGTATTTCATTAAATTTGTTATTAGTTGGGTTGTTTCCTTGTTACTCACCTGATTTCTATAAATTATAGGTTGAGATGGCAGGACAATCAGAGGTTATCCACCCTGAGGTAGCAAAACCACCTATAGTCTATACACTAGAACAAGAGAATAGATTCTATGAGAGATTCCAAAGGATGGGGAAACAAATCTATAAGGAGGCAAACCAAGACCAAACGAACGTGTGGGCCTAGACCTATGGTCACTACAAAAAAAAAGTGTTTTAGCTACCAAAAAACTGGTAGCAAACTATGTCTTTTTGGTAGCTAATACCCTTTTTGCTACCAAAATTTTTTGGTAGCTGGTTCGTAGCTAAAACCCCATCGCTAAAGGTTTCTTGCTACCAAAAAATATTGTAGCTAATTATTCTTATTTGCTACTAATTTTTCAGTAGCTAAAAATATTAAATCTAGTAGCTAAAACACTACTTTACGAGACTACTAGAGGTTTTTGATACTATAATTTGGTAGCCAATTGCATTTAAATTGGTAGCTAAAGAATTTGTGTCATTAAAATTTATTTTATTTTCAATCCACCAAAATCATTTTACTACCACAATTTGGTAGCAAACAATCACAAAATTAGTAGCAAATTATTTGTTTTGTACTTGAAAATTCGATACTTTTGCTACAAAAATTTGGTAGCAAAATTAATAATAAATTAAATAATTTTTTTTAATATATAATTTTATTATTTTTTTAATTTAATTATTTTATCAATTATATTTTTTATTATAATATTTACAAAGAAAACATTAATAAAATATCAAAATTAACTTTTATAAAATAGATAAACAAAATACAAACTAAAAAATATATTTAGTACAAAATCAATATAAAACATAATACAACAATCTATACACATGTCAAACATTGTACTTTTAGTTCATATTTACATATATAAAGAAGTTGGCAGCAATTCCACTTCATGCTCCCTCTTGAAGGCTCTTTTCATTTTATTGCTGTTTTTAGTTCCAACAACAATCATTCCTGAAAATACATCACAAGCATTAAGAATTCTAAAATATTAATTTTGTGGACAATTGCAAAGAATTGCAACATCCAATTAATATAAAGCATAAAGAAAAATAACAAACACTCAAGGCTTGGGGACACTGAATTTCATTCTCTCGGAACATGGTGCATGAAGAAAAATAAAGGACAATGTGATGTCATTATTGTGCATACAATGAACAGCTCGCATAAACAAAACTAGAGTACAAAGGTCAATAAGCTATTAGCCATTTCAACTCAATCCAACAATAACAATATATTTAGAACACTGCCACAACGAGCCAAGTAATATTCAACTTACATAAATTCTCAACTAGTAGTCTACAATATCAATCCTTGTCACCATCTGCAATCTGAGAATAATGATAAACTCAACTTAATGGCTTCTTTTGTATTGACAGAAGAGGCTATAATTATTGGACTCTAACAAAAAAGGAAACGAATGGTTATGAGGTATCCAGAACTTCTCACAAATTGGTAAAATAAAAAAATGTTACATTTGTACCAATACCACATCCAACCCCAATATAAGATACACATGCAACCACTAACTTATGAAAAACATCTAAAATCTTTCCTTTTACTTTTGGTGCTTTGACTCATTTATAAAATATTTGCATGTCAGTTCAAATGATCTATTTTGGTTATAACTGAGGACTACATCCACCTATAATTTTCAAATTGGTCTTGTAATCTTGTTTAAGGTGCATAATTTGTACACAAGATATTGAATTTGTTTAGAATCCTTATACAACTTTAAAGAGCTTAATCACAATACTTTAAACCAACATGCCAATGAACAAAATGATGGATGACTGTATCAATCATAAATGCTTCAAGTATGGCAGTGGTGAGCTCAGTGACAGATATGAAGAGATAAGAAAAAGAAAATGTGAGTGGTTTTCATACCTGTTTGACACAGTTTGATGCTTCCATAGAACTACCAAACTCATTTTCCTTAACCTTTTTCTTTATTTGGAAAGTTGCCAATGCATAAAAGAGAATATAGAAAGAGTGAGATGCAGATTGAAGAATAGAGGACTTCATGTCTATCATTCTCTTCATACTTCACACCTAAAATCAGCTTTCTTAAAAGCCACGCTACCAAATACTCACTCACTTGTTCCATTACATAGATAGAAAGAAGAAGTAGAAAACAGATGAAGAAATATCAAATTAAATTTTTAAGAAACTAATAGAATTGCCATCCAATTTCCCACAAAAGAACTGAATTTTGACACACAAAGAGAAAAAAACTCAAAATCTCTCTTAAAGCAGTTCTTCTCAGTAAGTGGCTCTTGGTTTTTCACTTGAAAACAAACATAGATTATGCATATATATATATAGACACACATTTACACAAAGAAAAAGTCAATTAAGTTAATCTATTGTCCAAGAATGTCACCTGAATCACAAAGAAAAATGTTTGAAGTTTGAAATTCTTGAAAAGTCATCTCTTAAGGCAGTTTTTCTCAATAAGTTTCTCTTGGTTTTGCACTTGAAAAAACAACATCAATTATGCATACATATACACACATTTACATGTTAAGCATTGTAATGATCCATGAAGATCTAATCCATATATAGATGATAATTCCCATATATATATATTTATACAACAAGTTCTTTCTTAACACCATAAACCAGACCCTCTACTGCTATAAGCATCAAACTTTGAAGATTAATTAAGGTAATCTACTGGCATCCATGCTTAATTATCTATACTTAAACAGGTTTACGCATTAATGGGAATACACCAGAATTGAACAGAATCTCTACTAATCCTTGAATTAGAATTTAAAATAAAGCTTAATTGGCTAAAAATTATTATCCCAATCGTATAAAAATAGAACACATATAGCCTATTTTCTATCCAAATACTCAAGTTCATATGAAGAAAAATTGGACCTAAAAGACACCCCATAACTTAAAAAAATTCCAACATAAATGCACTCAGTGCAGTCACTTTATTCTTGTCCGACCAAGTTTCAACAAAATACACAAACCAGAACAGAACACCCAAAAGTAAATTCAAGAAAATCACATAACAGAATAAATTTGTAATTAACTTGATCATGAGATAAACATATGAACATGAAAAATTAAAGAATACCAAGAATAGAATTTCACGTGTAAACAAGTAAAAGTAGTTGTTAACGTACTACAAATTTTAACAGGTGCTTCATGCTCCAAGAGAATGGGTTGTCTCAAGAAAATATCTCTAGAAACAAAGCAAAGCTACTTAATCTCAGTCTTTGAAAGCTGGACTTGCTTCCCAGGATTTGTTCTAACTTCAAGAAGCCTATTAATTATACCATCAAGAACCGAACCATTCATTTTCTTTTCTGGTCTTCTCCTTCTTCTGATGATGGTGAACCTAAAAAATCAAGTCTTTTTGACTTACACAACACCAGAGAACCAAAAAAAGAGCACAAAAAGACTAAGTAAGAAGCATAAAGAAGAAGAATACTTTGTTCTTCTTCTCAAGCTTCAAGATTTTTGAGTGAGAGATAGAGAAAGAAAAGAAGAGAAAAAAAAAGATAGAGCTTTAAATCAAATGGGAATTTGAGTTTAATGACTTGGAGTTGGAGGGGAACTTTGGCATCTTCTTTGGAGCTTTAGAGATAAAAAATCAAACCCACACTACAAGAAAAAATAGTATTCATAACACTTAAAAACTGCTAACCGGGACTATTGATAACATTTCTGAAAATGCTAACATAGCCCCTGTTATTAAAAGTCCAATGTTTTCTATAACAGTATTTGAATGTTATGTTCGGTGTTATCTTAAACTATTCAATAACACATTTTTAGGTGCTATAATTTTCAAATAATAACATTTAGATAGAGTTTTTGGTTATAAATTTGAAGTTTAATCTTATACTTTTTTCATAACACTTTTCAACTGTTACATTTGATTATTTTGATAACATTTTTAGTTTGTTATATTATATAAACCATAACGATTTTTTACGCTTATAATATGTTTTTAAATCATAACATATAGTAATAAAATTTTAAATTTTATTTTGATAAGTATACTTATATGGTTTTTTTTTAATTAACAGATTTTCATTATCGTATTTTGATAAAAAAAAATCAAAATTAATCATAAAATGTAATTCTCAATAGATTGATAAACCATAAGTATTACATTAAACAATAACTAATTCAAACCATGAATGTGTCTACTTCATGAGATCTTAGTTCTAACTTAAGTTTGAAAGCATAACATAATAAAGTTTTATAATCTTGAACAATTTTTACTTCAAAAATAAAAAATAGAAACATTACAAGATACACAAAAGTAAATGAAACTTGCTCCATCCTTCAATTCATCATCCTTTGTGCACTTGTCTTTGTTGTGAGTCCATTTTCTTAGCTACAACAAAATTTAAATAATTAATGCTTCAACTTAAAGTTATAGTAAACTAAAAGAGTACATAAAAAAAGTTAATTACCTAATTATAACTTTATCAGCTGGCCATGCAATTATACTACCTATAGCATCTTCTATAGTAGACATAATTGTTGAAGGCCTCCACAGAAATGCATCATTCTTTCTCACTAGATCTATCCCCACTTTCATAGCACTAGGCCCAAGAGGAACATGGTGAACCTCATCCTTTGGGTCACTTGAAATAAAATAACCTTCTGCAACAATTTCTCCAGATCCAATCCAATCTAATATTTTGCATTTGGAGCCATTGATTTTAATGCAGATATTAGTGAAATAACAACTATAATTGATACTACAACTCAAACTAATCCATACCTCTATAGGTGTTTGGCTAGAATCAGAAAGTTTTAATGACAAACGTATGCCCCCATTCCCATCATAATAGAGAGGTACCTGCCAAGAAAGAGATGAGGTTAACCATACAATCTACAACACAAAAATTATTGGTGCTCACAGATTCATAAGTAAATTCACGACATAAAAAAATAAGCCTATAAACAGAACCAATACAGAGGAATATTTATCCCCAAGAGATTAAAATGGCCATGGCACTCACATGGCTTCAACAATAGTTGGGTATGTTTAGTTAATAAAATATAAATATTAAATAGATCTTAATAAATACCTAAACTATAGCCACTATAAAGAAAAAATAAACTTCATTTTTTGCCACATGGCTTCAACAATAGTTGGGTACTTAAACTTCATTTTTTTGTTTTTGGACTACCATAATCTTAAATAAAGAAGTAGTCACTTTTTCCCTCTTCTTCAGGCTTGAATCTTGCTCGGATGCTTGGAGACAAGTTTCTTAAAGAGCAAGATGCTCGGTTCAGTTCAGAACCATTTTATATATTGGTTCTAGTCTTTGTACTATTAGAAGGGGTAATGGTTTTTGTACACAGTTATAGACAGACAGTTTCCTTCATTTTTATGTTTCTGGATCATAATTTTGATTCTATTTTCTAATATAAATTTCTAATTCTATTGTGACTATTAGTTTTTTTCTTTCTTTCCTTTGTGCCTAAATATAGTGAGGCTTGGACTCTACTTTGACTCTCAGATGATTCTCTTCTATGGATGAATATTCTGCTGAACTGTAAAGGTGTGATTTAGTTTGGTTTTAGTATTTTAGCAGCTGACTATATAAGGTGTGATGCAACTGTAGTGGTCAAGATGTATATGAATTATAATGGGTTTCTTTTTATTAAATCCATAATAGTCTACATATATGCCCTGCAAATAACATATGCCCATGCATCAGAGCAATTACACTTGATAATTGAAATGATCTATTGCAACATCTAGGAACTACTATATAGGAAAATTTTAAGCTGCTACATGTTGCAGTATCTGGTTATTCTAAAAATTACTAATACTATCTGTAGGAATTGGTTCGGTCAGCAATGCTGACCTGTTCATTTCAGTCACTAACAACTTAACTGTTTTACTCTTCTTAGTAATGTTAGTTAAGTATAATTGTCTATAAGTAGACATTACATTGTACAGGTTATTTTTAATGACAATTTACATTTTATTAGCTCTGTAATCTTGTAAACAAACTGATATAGAAGGCTTTCAAGATTGTAATGTGGATTGATATTCAGCAATAAAGAAAGTGGCTATTTTTTAATTTTCTCTGTCTAAAGTTCTATAAGATTATTCTTAAGCTATTTGATCAATTGTATTTGATTAAGGATTCACAACACTATCAGCAGAGATGATTATAGTCATAATCATTTTGATCCATTTGCACTCAATACTTGTTATGCACATGTATTGAAGATCAAGTTAAAGTTTGAGCTAATGGGCCACACCGTTAATTGTTTTACTATGAGTAGTAATTTGAGGAGTAAGAACCCATTGATGAGTATATATAGAGAGAGATAAGACAGAAATATAATATTACTGAGAAAAGCGCCTATCTGTCCATACGAAATGGGGCTGAAAATGCAACTTATTCATTATCTTACTCCAAAGGTAACAATCTCAAAACCAAATTCCATGATACCAGTTCACTAACATTTATTCTCTTCTCTTCATAGATTTTATTGGAAAAACAAACTGGAATACCATAAAAAGTCTAGTTTCCTGGGATACAAACAGAACATTAAACTACCAGGTGAAAATGACTTGTCTTGACCAGGGGAAAACTACAATAAAAAACTTCAGTTATTTGTATACTTTTTATATAGAAGAAATATATTTATTATGAGAATCTCTCTAATCTTTCTATTTAGTTATATAAATATTATATTCTTAATAATTTTTTTTTGATATAGTATTAATGTTTGTTTGTTTTGCATAATTTAATTGGGAATCGTATGAGTTATGATGATTTTTGTATATAAAGCTCGATCTTGACTCTGTTTTTGTTTTGTGGTGTCAGATATCTATCTGAGCTGCTTTCGGAGCGTCTCAAGCTCAGTCCATTTGTGGCTGTGCTTCCATATTGCTACAGGTTATTAAACCAGGGTGAGTTTAGGTTCTACAACAACATAGTTTTTAAGTTTGCCATTGTTATCCCACTTTTCCCATAAAGTTAAGGGAAATTATGATTTTTGGGATACTTTTTAATCTTCTGTGCTCATGGGGTTTCGATAAGAGTTAATAACATGTAAATATTGGAGCCATTGTGTCTTAATGGTGTGTAAAAATAAGTTAGTGTTAAAATCATTACTGAGTGACTTTTCTCTTGGACATGAATGCACAGGTTCTTGTAAACTCAATTTTGTATTCTATTCTTTCTTTTCTTTAGGAATATTCTGCTGTATTTCTGTTGGTCGGAAATGATCAAATTAGTAACTACTAAGTTAGTTAATTGGTGTCAGCACAGCAAAGTCAAGACACACTTTGCTGCTGCATTTTTCATGTTTAAAAGTTTGAAATTATTGTTTTTTCCATTGGAAGTTCAATGAAGTGGCAAAGCAACTGTTTCTTTCTTTTCACTGAAAACAACAACGTCAGATGTTTTCTCCCCATAATGGCTAGCATTCTTGTAGAGTAAAGAGGAGAAATCTATCTAATGTTAAAAGGGGAAGTTTACCTAAAAAATATGCATATTAAGGGTGTTATTATGTTTTTCATTGAGGTTTTAGAATTTTGTTGTCTATATCATGTGAGTTACAATACATCTTGAAAGGAGTAGTATAATTTTTTTTGGGTTATTACTAATTACATGTTGCCAGAACCTGTATCATATTCCAATTGAGTTTTTTTTTTTTCCTTTTCTCATAAATAGTTCTTTTGTTAATGGGATGTTACTCTTTCTTTTGTATTTGGTTTTTGATGTATATATTGAAACTAAAAAATTTTATGTACTGGCCTTGCACTAAAAAATGTTTTACATTTTATTACCCAAGTTTTTGAATTGCAAGAAGCTATTTTTATAATTATTCTAATACATTTCCCCACATGGGTTTGGATTCTACTTTCAAATTTCTGTGAGTTTTTGAAGTTTATTAGATATACATCAAATAACTAACAGAAAATCAGAAAACATTTCAGCCATATTTATTAACCAACCATCAATCATTATCAATTCAAAATATTCAAACAACACACAAGTTTTCTTCCTTATCTCGCCACAGCACACAAATTTCTCAGAACCTACTTCACTAAGACACACAAGTTCTCAACCTTCCGTTATCACCGCAGCACACAATAATAATAATCTCAGGACCTACTTCACTATGGATGAATATCTAAGATATTCAAACTCCTCTAATATTTGCAAAATATTTTAACAAAAATAAACGAGAACATACCTCTTGCAAACTGCTACAAATAAAGTTCCTTCCAATTTGAAATCCAATGAAGCCACTAAAATGAAAGCAAAATTACATACCAATTAATAAACTATCAACACCATTCGACCTTTAATTAGGAGTCATCATTAAAAAAAATTACAACTCTTACAACCAAGAAACTATCCAAACCCACTATAGAGTCCTTGGAAACTAGAGCTCACAAAATAAAAAGAACAACAAAACTCTTAAATACAACGACAAGAGGCAGCAAAAGCAGCAGAAAAACTAAATTGAGAAAGAAATAAATTGAAACAGCCATTTACTTCTCACAGGGGAATGAAGCATCAGACTATAAAGAGGCCTCAATAGCAGCATCATTGTATTCAGTAACAGGAGAAATTATTGGTTGGGTCTGGGGTGGAGTAAAGAATGGTACACTGCTCTCTTCTCGAGGTGGGAATTCAACTCCAGCAGCCTGTGATAGATATTTATACATAGATTACTTAGAATACTTTATTATAAAAGTGAGTTAAGAAATCAAAATAGGTTCCTTTCCAAATACTGTAGTAGCACATTAGCTATAAAAACTCTAAACAGAAAAAGGAACACATAGAATTAATACAACCCATCCAAACACAGACGCAAAACATTCATCATAACTTAAGCATTAAGGACAACACTAAGGGATTCAACTTCAGCATATATATACCTTGTAGGCTAGTATAACCATGTATAGCAAACATTCACATTCATTTGCAATCCATGCTATTGCATATCTCACATAAAGCAGAAAGCAAAAAAAAAAGGTTGATCATATGATATTTACACTTTAATCAACTTAATTAAGCTTTTGCCCAAATGCCTTGGCTGACGAAGTAATTAACAAGAGAAAATTGTGTATCAAGCTTAACATGCTAAAATAACATTTAATAAACTAACAACCTTTAGTTCATTATATGCTGCATAGTATTGAGGATATCTCCCTTGAGGTCCCCCGAAGGCTTCTTGCCATGTGTCAATTAGGCTTACTATCTTTTCCCTCACATTCAAGTCTGGCTGCAGAATTTAAACAATTGCATCGGACAAGTTAGATTTACTAGGAATGCATAGGCAAGATTCACAATGAAAGGACAAGAAAAACAGATAGGATCAGAAGAAAATTAGGGTACCTTCTTCTTTACTATTTTAACCATTTCATGTAAGATATCACGCTCAACTATCTGCTGGAAAACACTCTCACCACAATTTTTGATCTGCTGGAAAACACTCTCACCACACTGAAAGGACAAGAAAAACAGATAGGATCAGATTTTTATATGTATAACATTATCTGCTATAGTCCGATTCTTTTCATGTTTGCTACAATAATCAAAACGTTAATAGCACTAAACTTGACAGTTTTTAATAGCACTAAAAGTGTTGAAAGATATATGGTGAGATTAGATTAGATTAAGTTTGACTTTAAATGATGAGATAAAATAGGAGTGGATGTATATGATTTTAAATATTCCTCTTGTTAAGCTTCTTCTTGTAAACATCTAGCAATTAGTTAAGATCTTAGTATATAAGAAGTACAGCACACCCTAGTGCTGTATTATTTTTTGTTTTGATCTTACAGCACACTTTCAAGGCCTCAATAGTTAGAGATTCTAGGTTCGAACCTGTGTCTCACCACTTTCCCAAACCCCCCACCAAAAGACCAACCTAGTGGCTTACCCTAGTGTTATATTATTGGAAAATAGCAGAAATAATATTTTTTTCTTATATTAATATTGTGTTTCCATAGTTTCTTTTTTATTATCATGATAGATACAGAATTAGATACTCACTTTATCCATGTTGTGTTCATAACCTGCAAGAATCATTCGTGCCGCATTTATACTAGCAGCACATTTCTGATGAACTTTATCAGACATTGCAGTTGGAGGTCCCAAGATAGGAAAGGTCCCATTGAAAGGTTCTATCTTTCTCACAGCTGAAGGATCATCTAAATCACCACTTTCCCAAACCCCCCACCACAAGACCAACCTAGTGGCTTACCCTAGTGTTGTATTATTGGAAAATAGCAGAAATAATATTTTTTTCTTATATTAATATTGTGTTTCCATAGTTTCTTTTTTATTATCATGACAGATACAGAATTAGATACTCACTTTATCAATGTTGTGTTCATAACCTGCAAGAATCATTCGTGCCGCATTTATACTAGCAGCACATTTCTGATGAACTTTATCAGACATTGCAGTTGGAGGTCCCAAGATAGGAAAGGTCCCATTGAAAGGTTCTGTCTTTCTCACAGCTGAAGGATCATCTAAATCAAGTCTTGCTATAAGTTCACCAGCCTACAAAAATAATGACTGTTTAACTTATGCAAGTCATGAATATCCAGATCTTTGTTTGGAACATAATCTACCTGCATTGCTCGGCCTTCAGACATTTCAAATTGAATAATTCCAGAAGCAGGTGATAGTAAAGGCATACACATCTTCATGACCTCGACCTCAGCATAAGATGTATCAGCATCAACATGACTACCATTGTAAACCAAATACCTCATCAGTTTGCATGGTGTCTCCACTATGAGCTTAGATGGGTCATGATCACTCTAGATGCAACAAAATATTTTACAGTTAGTGCTCTACTAAAAAGGAGTATTTCTTATGGAAACTAAAAGGCAACAACAAGATAATTTGGATGAAGAGAATGATGGGGCACCTGAAGCAAGCATGTCCTTCCATCAATGAGAAGTCGAGTTCCAGCTGCTTCTTCCTCTGCATATATCACATGACTGTTTCCATCCAGCTGTAGAGAAAATACAAACATGTTGTAGTTATCAGTTAGAATCTGAAATACAGAATAGACAAAGACATTCTATTTACAGGGCCTACTAGAAAAAAAATTTCCTCTGGTAATTATAGACAAAGTATAACTTGGGAGTTGTAGAGTCCAAGAACTTTACTTAGCTAATTATTTAGTAGTATTATAGTATGTATAGTATTATCTTTGTAACTGTGGATTTTTGGTTCAGACCGGGAATTATTTGGACACTCATAGTAGTACTTATAGATTTTCTAAGTTTAACCTATAGTTTAAGAATATTAATGTTAACCTAAGGTTTGATTATATGACTGATATTAAGGATAATATTTATTATACTATAAGGTTTAGATAAGGACCAATAGGATTTTAAGCACATGTTATGAATGGGTGATTAAGGATTAAGTAATTTGAGGATTAAATTTAATAAGGAGTAAAGTTTGAATGCTATAGGGTCAGTTAGCAGCTTTGAATACGTTGAGGGCTTAGTCAAGGCTGTTTACTCCATTCAAACTTAGCTAAAAATGTGTAATTTCGTGTTTAATTAATCAGCGTGTGCCGATATATCGCAGCTATAGGGGGCGATATATCGCAGCACGTAGATACGGAAAACACGAGACGATGCACGACAGCCTCGGGCATACTGGCCCAGGCGATATATCGCCTACAGGGGGCGATATATCGCCTCCTTCAGTGTATTTTGAAATGTTTTGAATTCATTTTCCATTCAGCCATTCAACCTCTTGATAAGTCTAGCATCTTTTTGAACGAGTCTTCAGCCTCTGCTGAACGATTATTCAAATTATTTTCACTTAAAAAGCTATTATTTTTATTCAAGTAAAATCAAGATCCTTTCATTCCTAAACTCTATAAATAGGACCTAGTGCCCAGCCATTATTCATCTTTTGCTCTAAGTTCAGAGGCTGCAAGTGCTAAGTGAGTGTGAGAGTGTAAACACCTGGTTTGGGGGAAATCATAAGCTTGATCATCATAAGCTTATCAAACACTTTGGGAAGTAAGGTTTTATAGTATTTCGGTTTGAGGTGTAGATTGGTCTTACAAGTCTTCAAGGTATCCCAAAACTCTAGTTCAATTCTGTATTTGTTCTTTTAAGTTCTCATAGTCTTCTACTCAGCCTCTAACCTTCATCTTTATTTTGGTTAGGAAATCTAAGTTCTTGTGCACATAAGTTTCGCTAAGTATGTTTCTCAATGGTTTAGTCTTCCCATTCCTTTTCATCTCTTTTTCTTCATTAGACTCACTCTTTTTCATAATGATTATTAGGAGTGTTCCAAAGTCCGAGCACTGTCCACATATCTCGGTAACTTTGGTAAGGAAAATAGGATAGAAATGCATATGTTATATATGTTATCTTATGTTTTATGTTATTAAATGTGTTATGATATGTATGTATGTATGTAGGCTTGGGCATATGACCCATATGACTAACAAGACCCCAAATAGATTATGGGCATATGACCTACTTAGCTAGTAAGACCCCACTAATCTCATGGGCATATGACTTGTTTAGTCTATGGGACCCCAAGTAATAATGGCCATTATAGTATGTGTATGTAATAAGTGTTATGTTATGTCTTTATGTTTTCTTTTATGAAATTTATGTTTATGATTATGTGTTAGATTTTCCTTGCTGGGCATTAGGCTCATTCCTTTTTGTTTTATGTGCAGGAAAATAGCTTTAAAGGCGGTAAGATTCGTGGACGCTTAGAGAATGTGTATCGATGATGAATGGAGTCAAGGAGTCGAGAGTTCGATTTCGAGGATGTAGTCATTTGTTTATGGTCTTTATATGTATTTTCCGCACTTACTATGTAATCCCTTTATTTTATAAATCATGTTATGTTTTGTTTTTCAAACAATGGGATCCCATATCCTTTTTGGTATTTATGTAAGTAACTCTTATTTCTATAAGTTTTCTAATAAAATTATGGTATTTTCGCAAATGTAAGTTTTAGTAAGAATTTGTATGTATAGTTTCGTTAATGGTCCAAGAGTCTAGAATAGTTGGGTCATTACAGGAGTCAAGTATTCTCATATTCTAAGAGGGAGGGCTCATCAACTTTATGGGAATGAAAAAACACTTGAGGTTGCACATGTTGTGTAATAAAAATAACAAATTTATTAATTGTAGCAACTTGAATTTTATATAATTTCCTCATATACACCCACATTTACTATCAGGCAAACAAGAAAGTAGACAGCGGAACAATTTCTAGCAATATAATAAGTTTCAGTACAAAAGGTACAGAGAATACACTTGCCTAGGCTGTTCCAATCCAAATAAATTAAAATTAATGACTTCTTTGCTTGCACTCACACCACAGTTTATGTCAAAGGATACAAAATAATACAATTGGTTTCAACATCAACATCCATACGAAATGGTTTTTCTTTCCTTGTTAGATTCAAAATACATTTGTTTGTCTCATAACAATCAATATGGGACTAATTGTATCGCTTAAAACTGCTTAAAACACCTCCTTGCTCAGGAAATTGATTAAAACCCTTTATCTCATAATCAAACAACTCTGGGAAAAACAAACATAAGGAACTACCCCAAAAATATAGCAATGGCAGGGTATACTTAGACAAACATCACAAAATACACTGAAAAAAAAAATAGAAAGAATGATTCAATCAATAAATAAAAATTCACATAGTTGGTGTTTAGGGAAAAACCATAATCATAAGAGCCAAAAACATAAACTTTCATCTTTAGATTGTTAGGGTAACGAAAAATTGGATAAAAAACGTTTAAGTTGGATTATATGTAAATGAAAATCATATTAAATCACAAATTTCATCTGATTTTGGGATGTAGAATTTGCATTAGACTACTGAAGTATTGCAACACCCTGTAAATAATTAAAAAATAATGTACAAACTTGCAAAAAAACCAATTTCCCCAAGAATTTTCTTGAGGAACAAAAGGAAAAAAAATACAGAGATGGAAGATTGAGACCTGATGGAAGACAGACCATTAACTTGGAACTAACCTGGTACAAGATCACTGTAGACCCACGAGTCGAGCCACGCCGTAGACCCACCACCGCAAGCACCGTCGCACCCACGAGCGAGCCACGCCGTAGACCCACAGTTGGGCATCCCTGTCACACGACCCAAGCCGTGGGCCCCCGTCACCATGTTACACACCTGCAACAAAATGAGAGAAAGAAAGAAAGATTGAACGGGAGAGTAGCTCAGAGAGAAAGATAAAGCTAGAGAGAGATTAGGGATTTGCTTTTGTCTTTAATTTGGCGCCTAAGTGTATTTTGTTTACCGCCTGATTTCATTTCATTTTAGTAAAATATTTTAGTCTTTTCTATTAGCATAGCGACAATAGCACTTTTTAAAACATGTTATATTTTAATGTAATATATGGGCATAATTGTTGTAGTGCCACCTACTAAAAACTATAAAGCAAAGAATATATTCTTTTTTAGAGAGAAACCATAGGGAGAGTGACTCTCTCCACAAACAAAGAAAGAGAGCTCAGTAAGAAGATGATCAAGAGAGAGAGAGAGTGGGCTAAAGCCTAAAGTGGGTTCCCTGTGGAAAGTGCAGACCCAAAGAAAGAAGAAAAATAAGAAAGAAAAAAAACCCTCAAAGATAATGGTGAAGAAGACTAATGTGGCATCATACAAATCAACATTGGTTGATCGTTCTTTTCAATAATTTTTTTTGAGTGCTTTGAAACTGAGGCGCCAAGAAGGTTAAAGTTTTAGCAATCAAACATATGGGACCCCAAACATTCGATCACTTTACTTACCAAGTTCATTCCTTCCCTTGAAGACCTGAATCTCCTTTGACACTCATGATTTTACCAAAATTCCTCAATCTTGCCTAAATTGCGATTGAACCATGTACATGTGCTCTAAAGAAGAACAAAAGAGATGAAGATTGTAGAATGTGAATGAAGGCTCCCAAAAGACTTAGCTGAATTCATGTCTAATCCTCTAGCCAACTGACCAGTATACCCTTATCTTCCATATGCCCCTTAACCAAACCCAATGGCAATTTAATCATTTGTCTAAATACCCACTAAGCCTCAAATTTTACTTATAATTCCTAATTAGATCCTCTAAGCTCCAAACACCAATAATTTTTCCTAATAATATTTGATATTCCATTAATTCTGAAAAATATGTGAAATTATCAAAATACCATTTGGCTCACCCTGAATTAGGTATAAATCCTCGTTGTGACATTTCTGCTAAAGTTCTAAAAATGATCAAATCATGTCGAATATCACTAATATATCAAAATAATAATTTTTTCTCAAACACATAGCATGTAAAATTACAATTATACCCTTAACGGTTAAAAGTTACGAAGATGTTGCTTTTTAACAATGGCGAGTCTTTAAGCATATTTAATACGCGTAATCATGCATACTCAATTATATATTGATATATTTCACATATTTATCCCATGTGCCATCCTCACACGCTAATCCAAGCTCTTGATTATGTTAGGACTTTTAGTACGCTACAACTATCCCTTCCATATAGAAATTTCGTCTCTGAAATTTACTTGAATGTCTCGGGATACCAGTCTTGCATATCTGACTCTAACTTCTGAGTCGTGTTCTCCGCCTTTTCTTTTCTTTATAATACTCTCACCATGGTGACAGTCTTATTACTTAAGAATTTATCCTTTTTTTCTAGAATCTCTGTTGGCTTCTCTTCCCATGATAAGTTTTACTATAATTACAGGGTCACTTAAGTAAAATAGGTGTAGTACTTCATTCCCTATTATCGATATTTGAAACGCCCTCTAAACCCCCAATAATGTTGGGGTAAGGCTAATCTGTAGGCCACTTGCCTAATTCCCTTCAGGATTTTAATGGTCCAATAAACCTAGGGTTCAATTCCCTTTTCTTTCAAGTTCATTTTATCTCTTTCGTCTGTGAAACTCGGAGGAACCCCAGAATCCCCAATCTTGGAACTCCATGTTTCTATATTTCAATTTGCGTAGCTTTTCTGTGTTTTAGTGGAGTGAGCATTCATGCTAAAAATTTCTCAATAATTTTCTCTGACCATTTCAGAACCAAGATACTATTATGATTGGTTAAATACATAAAGATAAGTAGTAAAATACAAGTTAGGTATAAACACTTAGTAAATTTCTTATAGTTAAGATGTGCAATTTGAGCTTCAATTGTAGGCAGTTTAAAAGTGCATTTTTGGGTCCAAAGTGATTCATGAAAGTATCTAAGGGTTCCCAAAAAGTTTGGTAGCATTTGGAGCATTTCTAGGACCTTTGGAAGTGTCCAAAAAATAGAGAGAGTGGCGACGAGTGGCGTTGCATAGCTTGATGCTTAGGGTTCAAAAAAAGCCTAGCATGTAATGCATCGCCTGCATGTAGGCGATGCTTTGCCTACTGGAGTACGTACAAGTTACGTTAATTGCTCTAAATGACTATTTTTTCAAGTCTATTCATATTGATTAGACCTAATGACGGTGCTTACTCTATATAAGGGTCAAAATAGAGTTTTGGAAGAATTCATCACTCTCTCCAATCTATCTCTACCATCTCTATCTCTATAGCTTAGAGAATCTCAAGTTTTCTCCAAGAACTCATAAAAAAAGTGTTTGACTTTGTGAGTTTAAGGCTTGTTCAATCTCAATCCTCATTTCCTCATAGAAAGGCCTTAAGCAACCATGGTGGCTAGGAAATAGAGTATTAGGACAACGTTAAGAAATGTGTGTAAGCCTTGGTTTTGTGATTTTCCATTTCTTTAAGGATTTGCTCAAAGTGGTTGTTCTACTAGGGTTTTGAAGTTTCATCAAGGTTGAAGAAGACCATTCACCATCTTGGGTGTGCATAATGTTTATCAATCATTATTTAGTCTCTACCAATCCATTTTTGTGTGTAGATTCTAACTATTGAGGTGGTTTTATCTTACTCTGCCCAAACATTCTAATACTCTAGAATCTGGGATAGCATATCATGGAAGAATATAACTCTTTTTTGGACATTGAAATTAATGATTCAAGACTTTGTAAGATTGGATAGGTTTGATGGGACTAACTTTGTTTGTTGGCAAGACGAGATTAGGTTCTTGATCACTACTTTGAAGTTTTCTACATCTTGGACAAAGGCCTAAAACTTTGGGAGAGCCCAAGGAAGATGATACTCAAGAAGTTTTCAAAGAAAGGATGAAGCGCGAAGAAGATGAATTGATATGTAGGGGTCACATCGTCAATGCTATTTTAGATAGGCTCTATGATCTTGGCAAAAACACCAAGACCGCCAAGGAGATTTGAGAGGTCTGGAAAAGAAATACAAAGCAGAAGAAGAAGGTACAAATAAATTCATTATCACTCAATATATGGAATTTAAGTTTCATGATAATAAACCCCTTCTTCCTTAAATTCATGAATTGCAAATTGTCGTGAATAAATTTTCTACAATCAATATTGAATTGCCAGAACAGTTCCTTGTTGGTGTCATTAAGCCAA
Source organism: Humulus lupulus (assembly GCF_963169125.1). Lineage (NCBI taxonomy): Eukaryota > Viridiplantae > Streptophyta > Magnoliopsida > Rosales > Cannabaceae > Humulus > Humulus lupulus. The sequence goes on from NC_084793.1 coordinate 210,882,294, forward strand.
GTTACCTCCTTCTTTGAGAGGCTATAGAAAGATAATTCTCCGTAGGAATGAGATATTTCCTTGGAGGAAATTCTAAAACACTTTAGAATTGAGGAAAAATCTCATTCTAGAGATGAGAATGAGGAGAAGTCCAATGGAGAAACTTCAAAGGTCAATGCGGTGGCTAATCATACTAGCAAGGGCAAAGGAATTGGTAAGAACAAGGGCAAAGGTGAAAAAGCCTTAAGGCCTAAAAATAATGAGGGGCAATTCAAAAGTTCCAAGGGACCTTGCTTTGTGTGGAAAGAATGGCCACTTTGCTACAGATCATAGGTTCAAGAGGAACCAAAAAAATGAGGCAAAATTCAATTCAACCCAAGATGAGCTAGTGGCAACACTATGAAAATTTAATGTCATTCATGGAAAGTTGAGTGGGTGGTGGTATGATACTTGTGCCACAATTCATGTTACCTATTATAGAACTCATTTCAAAACCTTTGAATCTTCAAAGGAAGGGCATGCGATACAAATGGGAAATGAGAAAAGGTCCAAGGTTGAAGGAAAGTGAACTATTGATTTGTTCTTCACATTTGACAAGAAGGTTCTACTCACCAATGTTTTGTATGTACCAGAATTTAGTAGAAACCTTGTGAGTGGCAATTTGCTTGGCAAACCGAGAATCAAGGTTGTGATAGATTCCGACAAGCTTATTGTGTCTAAGGATAATGTCTTTGTGGGAAAGGGATATGCTTGTTATGACATGTTCAAACTTTGTACATCTATTAACAATGTGAATAATAAATTTTCTTCTTCTTCGTGTTATATGCTTGACTCAAATTTTACTAATTTGTCGCATGTTAGACTTGCACATATGGAATTTAGCACAATTAAAAGGGCTACAAATGTGGAATAATTGATTGTGATAATGTTGAGCATGATAAATGTGAATTATGTGTTAAATCTAAAATGATAAAGAATCCTTTTCCAAGTGTTGAAAGAAATTCTAAGTTGTTAGATTTTATACATAGTGACTTATGTGAACTCAATGGAATGTTGACTAGTGGAGGAAGTAAATATTTTATTACTTGCATTGATGATTGCATTAGGTTCACATATGTAAACTTGCTTAAGAATAAATATGAAGCATTTGATGTGCTTAAATTTTATAAAGCAGAAGTTGAAAATCAAATTGAAAAGCAAATTAAAGTACTTAGAAGTGATAGGGGTGGTGAATATTTTTTAAATGAATTTAACTTGTTTTTTGAAAAGCATGGAATAATTCATGAATGTACAACCCTTTATTGTTCCACAACAAAATTGTATTGCGTAAAGGAAAAATAGAAAATTTATTGAGATGATAAATGCTATTTATTAAATTCTAAATTGAATTTTAGTTTGTGGTGTGAAGCCTTGCTATCCATTTGTCATATTTTAAAACATATTCCCGTGAAGAAAAATAATATCTCTCCATATGAGTTATGGAATGGAAAGAAACCAAACACTGCTTATCTTAAAGTGTGGGGTGTCTTGCTTATTGCAAGAGCACTGATCCTAAATTGACCAAGGTGGGTCCAAGGGCTATAAGATGTGCATTTGTGGGTTATGTCCAAAATAGCAAAGCTTATAGATTATTAGTCTTGGAGTCTAATGTAATAATTGAATCAAGAGAGGTTGAATTCTTTGAGAACATGTCATGCGATGACAACAAGTTAGAACAAACTCAAACTAGAGAGCTTCAAGAGAAGACTCCTAGAATAGTTTGTGAGCATCCTCAACTGCCTAAACGGAGCGAAAGGCTCAAAGATTTGGGATCAAGTGAGAAGTGTTCTCAAATAGAGACACAATATCTTTGTTGAAAGTGATAATGAGGAAGTTTCTTAGAAACATCAAATAGTACTTCGAATATAAGATGATCCCAAAAATTTCAAAGAAGAAATGTCCTTAAGAGACACCACTGTTTGGAAGGAGGCAATTAAGGATGAAATGGATTCAATTATGTCAAACCACACTTGGGAATTGGTTGAACTTCCAAAGGGGTCCAAACCAATTTTGTGAAAATAGGTATTTAGAAAGAAATACCATAAATATGGCACCATACAAACCTCAAGGCTAGGTTAGTAGCCAAAGGATTAAAATAAAGGGAGGGACTAGATTACTTTTACACATATGCACTGGTAGAAAGAACTACTTCTATAAGATTTCTGTTTGCCTTATCATCTATATATAGCCTTTATGTTCACCAAATGGATGCCAAAATGGCATTCGTAAATGGGGATCTCGAGGAGGAGGTCTATATGGAACAAACAGAGGGTTTTGTTCTTCAAGGAAATGAACATAAAGTGTGTAGACTTGTCAAATCATTTTATGGTCTGAAACAATCTCCAAAACAACAACATGAGAAGTTTGATGAAGTAATTTTTTCTAATGGATTTAGACACAAAAATTCGAACAAATTATTATACTCTAAGACTTGTGGTGACTATGTCATACTAGTGTGTCTATATGCAGATGATATGTTGATTTTGAGAAATGGCATGAAAGGAATAATAGAAACAAAAAGGATTCTATCTTATAACTTTAAAATGAAAGACCTTGGAGAGGTGGACACCATTCTAGGTATCAAAGTTAGAAGGAATAGTGGGGGTTTCATGTTTAGTCAAACCCACTATGTTGAGAAAGTGCTCGATAAATTTAGTCATCTCAAATTCAAAGAGGCACATACACCATTTGATTAAAACATGAAGTTTGAATAGAATGAAGGAAGAGTGGTAGCTCAATTAGAATATGCAAGTGCAATAGGAAGCCTAATGTACGCCCCTCATTGCATAAGAGCGGATATTTCATATGTGATAAGTAAACTTAGTAGGTTTACTAACAATCCAAGTATCAAGCATTTGAAAGCTATTGAGAATGTTCTTGGTTATCTTAAGGGTACCAAAGCATATGGTATTCAATATACAAACTTTCCAAAGATACTTGAAGGATATTCTGATGCTAATTGAAAACTGGGAGTTGGAGATAATCTCTTAACCATCGGTTGGGTGTTTACTCTTGGAGGAGGTGCAAACTCATGGGGCTCCAACAAGAAAACTTGTATTTCACACTTAACCATAGAAGCAGAGTTTATAGCTTTAGTTGCAACCGACAAAGTGGTCGAGTGGCTTAGGAATCTCATGATGGATATTCCTTCAACCATGGATATGGTATCAACAATTTCAATACATTGTGATAGCCAATCTGCACTTGCTAGAGCATATAATAGCGTGTATAATGGAAAGTATAGACATATTAGTTTATGACATGAATATGTGAGACAATTGAGTCAAGGTGGAATCATATCGATCTCATATGTTAAGATAAGTGAGAACTTAGTAGATCCATTTACATAACCTCTTGTGAGAAGGTTAGTAAATTCCACTTCAAAAGAGATGACATTGAAACTCCTACAATAATAGATTCACCAATGATGTCAACCCAACTCTCAACTTGTACAAATCAAGGGAAAGAGTTCAAGGGAATAGTTTCAACATTAAAACTTATGGTGAGTTCCATCCGAGATGGTTCATGTTGGTTGCTACTAAGTTAGGGTTAAGCCTATGGATTTTAATGAATTTCAATTGAGTGTAACAAGCATATATAGAGGTAGCAAAGATGCTGTAAGAACTTCACCTATGTGGACTTAAAGGTAGTGTCGCATCTCATGGGAGTTGGAGTTTCTCCCCAAAAGGTTCATGAAGAGATGAGAACATGGCCATGGCGGTGCTAAGAGAGAAAGTGGGAAAACAAAAGATGTGGTGGAGGTGTGTGAATTATCACTGGTTTATCATATGGAATACTTGGTTCAAGCTTTTAAGCAACTAATGATTTTGATAAGACTTTGTGGTATTTTCACTAAGGTAAAGTTCAAAACGAAATGTACTTTATTTTATGTCCCAAAATCATGTAAACTAGAGAATGAGGCTTGTATTTAACCTAGTGGAGGATTGTTATGATTGGTTAAATACAAAAAGATAATTGTTAAAATACAAATTAGATATAAACACTTAGTAAATTTCACATCTTGAGTTTCAATTGTAGGCACTTGTAAAAATTTGTTTTTGGGTCCAAGGTAACTAAAGGTTCCCAAAAAGTTTGGTTGCATTTGGAGTCTTTTTAGGTCCTTTGGAAGTGTCCAAAAACAAAGAGGGTGGTGATGTGTTGCCACCCAAGTGGCGTTGCATCGCCTACTAGAGTACGTACAAGTTACTTACACTACAAGAAAAAATACTTTCAATAAGACCGAAAAAGTATTATCAAATATATACCATAACACTTTTTGATGTGTTAAGGAAAGCAGTGTTATAGTAGGTTGGAGCACTTTGCATAACACTTTTCCATAGTTATAGACATGTGTTATGGTATAGCCTACGATAACACTTTTGTTGTGTTATTTTAATAGTTAGATAAGTATTTCATTATGCTATTTATAAGTAGATTATATAACACTTTTGTGTACTTATAAAGTAGTGTTATGATACACTTTATAACAACACACTTTCTCCATTATAGAAAATAGTTTGCATAACATAATTTTAAGCTTATAAACCAGTGTTATAATAAAAGATACAATAAAACATTTTTTGTATTATTCTAATATTTGGATAAGCTTGAATTATTATTATTATATAAACCTATGCATTATAATTATTTTTTATTTCTTTAATTCAAACCCGCTTCATTTAATATACTTAAGACACCGTTAACATTGTACAAATATATTTTTGAGTATCAATTATATGGTTCATAACACATATAACCAAATAATTGTGTCAAAATACATTCAAGATTATCTAAAAAATAATCCAGAAGTCTTAAGATATTCAACACTGCCTAATTAACATAAACAAAACATTCTCACAATAGTCAACAAAATAGTTTTAAACAGTTGCATATTCAAAAGGTAGGAATTCATGATCTTCCAAATGTCAGCACACCAAAGCCTTCCAAATCAGATTTTCGTTTGCACTTGACTTGTTGAATCTGGTAAATAAATTGTTTGATGCCCAATGGTGGATATCACTAATTGCTAGTACAATCACCAGAAGAACCAAAAGAAATGCCATACCAATCTGTTGGAAAATAAAAAAAGACATCTTTAAAAGGTAAACACCAGAAACCAAGGAAAATAAGGAGGGTTTGTAAGTTATTTCTCACCGTCCAAGGTTTAACTACTACTGTAATAGCCGATATTGCACCAAGCAGAAGAAGAAGAAGACCAAGAGTAACAAATATATCTACCACTCAAGAGAGTCTCCAATTATCATTTTTCCTCAAAGAAGATTAAAACAATTTCCATGGAAAAATTATTATTTTCATAATGTCAAATGTCTAAAAGCAGCAAAATTTAACTGAAAACTACAGATACAAAAAGCAAGTTTGCTAACCATTTGTAAAATCCACAAGAAAGAGACAGTAGAGCTGGAATGCAGATCAAAGGAAGCAAAGCAGCAAGGAAATCAACCATTGTTAGAACTTCATCATATCTAAACTCTATAACCTCCAAATAGGATACACTAGAAAATGCCACAAGTACAACTACAACAAAACTGAAAGTTAATAACATACTTCAAAAATGCAATTAAAAATAAATATATATAAAAGCCTCAAGAACTTGGCTTGTAGCACGTTTTATTAAAGGAAATGAATTGTTATGATATCAAATTATATATTTACCAGTGAATATTCCAACACACACGTTCAACTACATATTGGAAAATCACATTGAAAATCCTTGTACAATGTCAAAAAATACACTTACGCTCAATATTCCTCTCCACTTTCGACACCAGTTCATGAGAGAGTAAATAAAAGCATCGATGATAGGAACAGGAAAAAAGGCGCAATATAAAATTTAATTTTAGAATTTCAACATTCATATCTATGAGTTATATTAGTTAATGAATACTGAAACACAGCTTAACAAACCTTTCTCTTTTAAGTAACTAGTTTATCCATAAAAATTAAAATATAAAGCAACAAAACTAGTAAACAAGATGTGTCCACATGCAGTGTAAATGAAGCACAACAATAACAAAATCTCCCTGCTATCCTTAAAGACTATACAAACAGAGATCTGAAGCATCATCCATGCAGCTTGGGCTAGGTGCACCCAACTAGAGTAATCGACTTTATCCCTATGTAAGACTCTTCTTCACAAGGATCTACAAAAATTCTCTTGTTTCTTTCTAGCCAAATCACCTCATTTATAACTGAATCCTGCATTCCACATAATCCTACTTTCCCACTAAAAAAAAATATCGAATCCACTGTGTAATGCAAAAATAGATGAGCAGAATTTCTCTACTGTTTAGGAATTGTGAAAGGTAAATTTTACTTATTAAATGAAAATGAACAATAAGAAATAAATATTCTACTCAATTAAATAGAAGAATAGTCAGCATAATTTACCCATTTAAGTGACCTCAATACATTAAGCAACAAAAAAAAAAGTGACCTCGGTATAAAGTACAATTTAGTGATAAGTGAAGGGTACATACGTCAAAAAAGAAAGCAGCAATCCAACATAGGTGCTAAGCAACCAATCAAGAAAGCCATACTACAGAAACACATAATTTTTGGAGTGCATAACAAAAAGCACAGTCAACTAAGAGATTATGGAAGTCAATATTTCTTCACAGAAAATTGAACGAATAGAAAATTTTGAGGGCATAAATAGAATAAACAATAAGAAGACATGTCTGGCTACAGAGAAGAAATGACACAGAGGTTATAGGCATCACTAGCCTATAAATTGAAACAGAGTTAATTTTATTAAGGGGTAAAAAAAACATCTTACCATAGAAGTGTTACCATTTAAATATTCTCTTTTTTTTTTCTAGTTTGTCAACCCTCAAGGAAATACATATTCTATTTCCATTTCCATCTGTATTTCTATAAACAAAGAAAGCAATGTGTATTCATGGTTTTTCATGGCTCATAAAAACAAATAAAAAACACAATAACAAAAATCCTCATAAAGCAAAGAAAAACAGAATCCCAAAAGACAATAACAAGTACAGAAGAACAAAATAACAAAAGATACGTGGTTATTTGGCTTTATGAATTTCTTACTGTTTGGCATTATGTCACAAAGCTTTTTGTTTTTGATATATTTTTGTTCAAGTATTACTTGTTGTGGTTGAATGTGACTCAATTGCTACAACAAAATTACCATTACAAAGCTTGTGATAGGTTGAGTTTGAAAGATCATTGAATGTATTCCTTGTTATTTGGCTATTTTTCCATGTTCATAATAATGGTGTTGGCTTCTATTCTGCATTCCTAGTTGCAGATTGGTGCAATTATGCTATTTGTAATTTATGTATAAATTTTATTCAGCATATAATGTTCACCAAAATGGATATCAACATATTTTATGAAGATCTACTTTGAAATTTGAAAGAAAAAGTACCTTGAGGGAGGCATTGGATAAGTAAGATATTTTTTTCTTGGTGTTATGGAGTATATAATATTCTTATTCTAGAACAATGCATTATGCTATATCAGTCAATTAAAACTATTTCAGGTCTAATCAAATTAAGGCAGTAGAAATCCTTAGTAGTTTCTGCATAATCTTAGCAACATTAGATAGTCTTGGCTTGATATGCACATATGAAAGTTAAACTCTATTGGCCTCAAGAGCTGCATTGAGACTACAATTACAGTAAGTTTTTAGAATATCTTTATGCTCTAAATTTGAATGCTTGCCACCACAAACAAATTCAGCTACTAAAAAACTAAAATAAACAATATTTTAGCAACTTAAAAACAATATGTAACAAAAAAAATAAACAAAAGACAATCACAAATGCAGAGCCAAGGACAATCACAAATGAGAATAAAAAGCAATGGAAATTCCCTCTGATTTATCTTTTCTAGGGGAAGAAAAATTTCTATCAAACTTTATAATGTATTTCCAAACTCAAAAAAGTCAAGGACCCAATTTAATTGAACACAGAAATCAAATCCCTTTTATAAAGAATAAACTAAGCAACATTGATGATATAATTGTTTCACAAGTACTATTTTTCTCTACTGTATGCACACAAAGCTTGATTAATTAATAGTAAGAAATCAATTATTTAGAAAGCTCATTCAATAGAAAAATCATAATAGCAATTTAAATGCAGATAATGTAGACAATACTAACATACATGAATGAGCCTGATTATTGATTTTGAAATCATAATACTATAAGCTTAAAATAGATGGATGGCTTTTTTAAAAGAAATAGAAGGCAATCTTGCATACCTGGGAAAAGTGAGGATTCTTCGGTGATTGTGTAGATGACAGAGTCTTTACTTTTGCGACATTGAGGACTTAATGTGAAAAATTGAAAAGCTCAAAATGTATCTGCTGCCCAAGCAAGTATATCATGGTGCAACCACCCCATGCTACTGAATCACCCAGCAGTTCATGATTGTTAGAAGAGACTTGCCCAGATTCTTCCAAATATACCTACAATTCAAGGATTATGACATATTAGAAGGAATACGGGATATACAGTATTCAAGTTTACCATAATATTGGCCTACCGAAGCCCAATCACCGCCATTCTAATATGGACTCCCAAAGAATATTATATGTCAAAACTTTCTTACGGATATGGATGTTTCCTTGCATGCACATTATTGTAATATACTTTCTAGCACTAAAATGAATGTGGTGGCTATTGATTGACATTATCTCACGGATCTGTATCAAAGTTGTTAGTCTCCTCAACTTTGCATTTGGCCAAATTGCGGAGCTAGACCTAAATATAACCTTCCACAAGTTTGAAATGTAGAGGATTGCAAAAAGATCAAGAAAACTTAAAGCAACAGCTTTGAGACTAGCCATATACTAAAAAGCAATATGTTTTCACATTTGTAGTTTGGCTTTCAAGATAATTTCTTCGCGATCTCAAAAGAAATCACACTAAAAATGAGGCAACACATACACTTAGAATTTAAGAAATATGCCATTACAAAAATAAATAAATAAATAAATAAAAAGACCACCATATTAAGAATGTAATACTTCCCCATCTGCACTGGGAAGTAAACCCAGCCAAGGGGTTGTTTGCATGAAGTACCATGTATCTACTTCTCTCTATTCAGCATGAGATGGCAACAATAAGATTCAAACCCCATTGGACACATCTATCAACTGATCGAGCGTGTTGATAGCTTTGCCTAATAGTTGAGTCTCGCGAGCGTAAGCAATCCCTTCAGCCAAAGACTTCACATTGCCACTAACCAAGAGCACTACTGCTGCATTTAAGATCTTATCCAATGTTTTTGGCATGAATTATGTTCTCAAAAAAACTTAAGGCACTAGTGCTTTATCATAAGAATTAAGGAGATACTTACAAATGCATCTGCAATTGAACTTCTCTCCCCTGAAAATACACGCTTTAGTGCCTTGGCATTATACTCTGGGCCTCCACCTCGCAAGTCATCCAGGGTACACCGAGGAATCCCAAAGTCCACTGCATAATCTGCGATTTGTTAGCAGATTGAAGTGGCAATATAACATCTGAAATTCCATCATGGTAGCCTAAATGGCATATTTCCTTGAACAGGAAAGAAAACAAAATTTAAAACTAGTGACAAGTTTCTCACATGGATCAAATGAGAACTTTTCAATCTTTTCTGGTGTAACATCAAGGATTAGCCCAGGTCCTGTGTCAAATAACTTATGAGTAGTTTTGAAGATTATGTACGCTGAAACTTGTATATAAATAAAATTAGCTTATGGAAGTCAAAACTTTCCAACTACTAGACGCATTACCAAGGGGGCTCATCACATCCAAGCCCTCTGAGTGAACAACTAATGCCTGTTTCATGCCAAATCGCTGCAATGCTTTAGCCATCTTCAAGAACTATTCAATGAACCACAGAAACATGAAACAAGGTATTAAAATATTATGCTTGTCAAATAGTTGTTTAATGTGAATTACATGCAGAGCATAGTGATATAGAATTTATAAGCCATTCAATCTATTTGCATTAAAGGATAGACATTATAAAATAAAATAAACACCTTGTTTTCATTAGTTAAATTGGTTCCACGCAACTAGATGGGTCCTTACGATTTACACTAAAATTATAGAAGACTGAGCTAGATGATAGAGAGTATCACAAGTCACAATCTGAAATTCTCCAGTTCTACCACAAGTCTCAAATGAAAAAGGCATTCAGATCTTTATTGTTTGTTCCTATGTGGACTTTATCTTTTTTTTTTTACAAACGATTCCATCATCATTTCTGTAAAAGCCTTAGATATATGCTAGTCATATTTGCTAGTCACCATGAACATCATATGTAGACCACAATTCAACAAAACAGGTAGAAGTAAAGTTTAAAATTATAAATATCTAACAAAAAACTTACCAAATCTTCTGCATAGACACCCATAGCAGCATACAGTACTCTTGCTGGGTTTAACATAGGGCCCAATATATTAAATACAATTTTTACTTTCAGCTTTTTCCTGACTGAGCGGACAAGCTTCATTGCTGGATGATATGTTGGAGCCATCATAAATCCAATGCCTGCTTCTTTCACACAGCTTGAAACTCCCTGTTATTAGGACATAAATTGACCATATGATAATTAGTTCAGTTACACTCTTACAAGATGAGAAGTTGCTGCTGACAAAGACATTGACAAATTTGAAATTGGTTTAGCATCTTATTAATCTATAAAATTATTCATCTAAAACAAAATTTTTACAGCACCAAAATGGCTAATTGTACAATTACAAATAAGAATGAAGAATGAAAACAAAAGAATACAGATTTTAACTCAGACTTTTCCTCAAACAGATGGTATGCAACAAAACTTTTAGTATACTTCAATGACTCAATCGATTTTTAATAAACACATCTTCTCACCAATTTCCTAAAATAAACTACCACTAACTATTATTATTTTACTTGTGCCAAATACATAAACCATCAAAAGGAGCATGTGCACAAACCAAAAGTAATTCATAACAACTGTAAGGTAAAGAAGTGGTTGCATACTTGTTTGTTTTCTCAATCATCAATGCTCTAGTAAAATCTGTCACAATTTTACCTGTGTTCGACACTCCTAGCCAACTAGCAAAAGACTGTCCACTCAAAACAGGTTTAATTAATTAGAATTTCTAAAAGTAATGTCCCCACAAAATTAAAGAGATTCAATCAAAACATTTAAAATTATGATTATTTTAGCACTAGACATATATATCCTTGAAAGTACAACCAATAAGAAGAAAAAAACTTTCATACAAAGTTAAGTTTTGAGAGAACGCTGAGTTAATGCTAAATTGATGATAATATCATCTTTTGTCGAAATCATATATGTACACACACCATCAAATCCAATTATACTAGAAAAATAAATAAAAGTTCCTGTAATTCATTGGAAAGAGAAAGACAAACAGAGAAGGAAAGTCGCTTACTAAGAAAACAAAATTTGAGTCCTCTTACGTAAAAACTTATTGATTTTAAATCTATTTCTATGTGTTAGCATTCTTGTTTTGTAGCAAACATATTTTTCTTTACACCATCATTTAAGGAAGCACCAGAAAAATAATACATTTTCCATAACTTGTTGCAGCTGGAGAAAACTTCTTACTTCATCTGAAATATCATTAAATACAAAGCTAAGGCAAGAACTCTCATGTATAGTTGAAAAAACCCATTCAGTTGCTTCCTTCTACATCATTTTGATTTTCAATTTTATTTTCAAAAAAGAAGAATAAGGTAGAAAAAGAAAAACAATTCCATCTCAAGAATTTTCTTTGTCTCAATTGCAACCAAATATCTAAAAGTCACAATACATATGTAAGTATTCAAAAATCAATTAAACTCAATAACCAATATGAAATTATTCTTCTTCATTGATATAGTCATATTCCCTGCTTAAAATATAGAACTCAAATTTCTACCAATTAACACAAATTTAATTGCATTCACCATGTCTGAATATATTCTGAGAAAAAAACTACTAGAGATATGTCTGAACATAGCAAACAAGCAGAAAATGAAGAAGATGAGAAAAATAAAGGAAGAAATCAAAATAGAAATGTAATACGTGATATGTACTAGAAACCCATTAGTAAAATAATAAGGCTCTGATTGGTAGGAGGTTCAGATACAATTTTATAAATCCAAAAACATAAAAGTTGTGGGCCCATAATAATAATTGATTGGTTACTCATTTTGAAAAACTAAATTACATTTTATACTAGGAGATAGAAAACACAAATTTCATGTTTTCTGTATATCCCAATTCTTATATCTAGTTTTCTTAAAATTGTGCACTGCATTACTACATTATGCAGCATTGCTTTTTTATTTTATCTTCGACATTTTTTTCTTCCCTCATATGTTCATCTATATGGTTAAAGTATATATATATATACGGTCAAATATAAAGATGTTGGGGTGCTTGTTTTTATTATTATTACAAAAAAAATTAAGCATATATTAATTAGTAATAAATAAATAAGCGTTAGATACATTTTCCCAGCATGTCACTAATTAGGTGATAAATAAAATAGAATTGAAATATTGATAAAATCAAAATTCTAAGAAAATAATTCCAAATTCTTACAAAATTCTATCATAATCTCATTTTATCATCTTAAAAATTTGAAAACAGTGAAACCTACAAAAATAACTGATTCGTAAGATGATTTTGAAAATAAAAATTAATATTATAATTTTGTGTTCTAAAATAAAAAACAAGAAAATCATGTTTTCTCATATTCCAAATCATTGTATCATAAAATACTACAAATATATCACTTTTTTATATTTTTAGATTTCCTACCAATCACATATTCAATTTTTTAAAACACAAAAATTGTTTTTAAATACTGAACCAATCACATTTTCAAAATCATGTTTTCAACTATAAATTCAGATTTTTATTTCAGAAACACAATTTTTGAAAATACAGACCCAAAATCTTCAAATATATATATATACTAAAATAGGGAGACAAATTACTTTGCTAGTTCATATAACCACCAAAATTTTCTTCTTCTTTCAATTTAGTTTTACTCATTTCTCACTTCGCAAGTAACCATAGAAAAATCATTATTGGATACATATATAATATATGTATATAAATATTGATACATATAATTTTATATAAGCCAAAGTGAAAAACAAAAACTGATTTCATTTCAATTAAAAATAAAGCAAACTCAGTTCTTGACAGCTAATGTCAACTCCAAAAATGAGGACCTCAAAGTTCAAACACATACCATGTATTGAAACTTAAAGAAGTCAGAGAAGCATGTGGCCCCCGTATCTCATCATTGTCATTTTTTATCTGGGTAGAGGCCAAAATAACATTAAAATATAGAAGAAGAAAAAAAAAGAATCCATTTAACAAAATAATGATTAGAGACAGAAAAAAACCATTAAATCCCACAACCCCATCTAACCCAATAGAACAACTTATGAACCTTTCTATTGCAGTGAATCCCATCACCTATGTCGAAGCCCATCTGTACCAAGTCTGCTGCGTTCAATAAGAAAAAAGTTGTGTATGAAAGATAGAGAGAAGAGATGATCTATGTTCTTCACCTAACGAGCATCTAGAGTACTGGATGCAGAGCTACTGTGGGAGGCCAACGAAGATGAGAAACCCCCTAAGCTCCATCAAACCAGCCATGGAGTTTGAGACAGAAAAAAGTTGAGGTTGAAAGTTAGTATGAGAGAGAGAAAGATAGGTTACGAGTAGAATGAGAAGGAGAGAGAGAGTGTGAGTTTAGGGTTGTAGCTAAAAGCTTCAATACTATACTAAAAATTTTAATATCCTTTTTACAATTTACCAGGGTTTTCACAAAAATATACCGCCTTTTTTTTGCTTTAATTTATTATGGTATTTTTCCCATACTTTTATTCTTTTAAGATACTTTACTGCTTTTAAACAAAGAAATTATAATATTTTTTAATTAGTATTATTGACATATGTTGTGAAAAGGTTATTTTGAAGTAGTGTTAAATTGCTCTAAATGAAGCTTTTTCAAGTCTTAGCCTATTGGTTAGACCAAATGACGGTGCCTACTCTATATAAGGATCAAAATAGAGTTTTAGCATCACTCTCTCTGATCTCTCTACCCTCTCTCTCTCTCTCGCTCCAAGAATCTCAAGTTTTCTCTAAGAACTCATAAAGAAAGTTCTTGACTTTGTGAGTTTAAGGCTTGTTCAATCTCAATCCTCATTTCATCCTTGAAAGGCCTCAAGCATCCATGGTGGCTAGGAAATAGAGTATTAGGACAGCGTTAAGAAATGTGTATAAGCCTTGGTTTTGTGATCTTGCATTGTTCGAAGGATTTGCTTAAAGGGGTGGTTCTACTAGGGTTTTGAAGGTTCATAAAGGTTGATGAAGAACATTAACCAACTTGGGTTTGCATAATCTTTCTCAATCTTTATTTAGTCTCTATTAATCCATTTTTTTGTGTAGATTCTAAAGATTGAGGTGGTGTTATCTCACTCTCCCCCAACAAATACTTCCATTCTCCCATCTCTGCCCCTGAGATGGGTGATCAACATTTCCTATACCATAATATCTTATATGGAGCCACTCCAGCTGTCAACTAATAACCATCAGTGTAGGAAAAACTCGATCTAGGGAACGTACTTACTCCTTTGTCACTCAAAGTCCAATACACATGCCGAAAAGCATGTCATCTAATATCTAGATCGCCCTATTAGATTACCCGTCTGTCTGAGGATAATATTTGTGCCGTCCCACCATCCTATACAATTCATACAAAGTAGTGTCATCCCACCATCCTATACAATTCATGTGCCAAAATCCATGGTTATATTCTCCCATATTCATTCCGGAGTGCCCAAAATAACCCCACTAGACGCCGGTATTTAGCTTTCACATGTTGACAAGTTAGACACTTAGGCCACATATTCAACTACGTCTTTCTTCATCATTGACCACCAATATAAAGATTTCAATTCCTGAAACAAATTCTTGGTATCTTTGTGACGCCCCACATCACTATGGCTGCTTTCTGGAATGACGACTGGCCCTACAAACAAACACGAGTCTTTTCAGCGTGCTTTGTCCTCACTCACATGCTTCCTAGGAAAATTTCCCAGGAGGTCACCCATCCTTAGATTACCCCAGGTCAAGCATGCTTAACTTTGGAGTTCTCAAGTGATGGGGTACCAAAAAGAAGATGCATCTTGTTGATATAGGTAGTACCCATCAATCCATTTAAGCCTTCTTCAACTGTGTAGTCCCATACCTACACAGTCTTAGAATCATCACACTTGACCTTCCCCAGGCGGTGTGGGATTGCACAGCTTACCCCGTCTTTCCCCTTACGGATCACAGGGTTCTGACTGTCACAATCACCCCACCTTACGCGCCCGACGTCCCCGTCGGCCACACTTCCGGCTGGGTCAAGGCTCTGATACCATTTGTGATGCCCTACGTCACTATGGCTGCTTTCTGGAATGACGACTGGCCCTACAAACCAACAAGAGTCTTTTCAGCGTGCTTTGTCCTCACTCACATGCTTCCTAGGAAAACTTCCCAGGAGGTCACCCATCCTTAGATTACCCCAGGTCAAGCACGCTTAACTTTGGAGTTCTCAAGTGATGGGCTACCGAAAAGAAGATGCATCTTGTTAATATAAGGAGTACCCATCAATCCATTTAAGCCCTCTTCAACTGTGTAGTCCCATACCTACACAGTCTTAGAATCATCACACTTGACCTTCCCCAGGCAGTGTGGGATTGCACAGCTTACCCCGTCTTTCCCCTTACGAATCACGGGGTTCTGACTGTCACAATCTTGATGTAATGAGTATGGAGAGGCATGAAACTCATATAGAATTTCTTCCTTAATACTACATCCATCATAACATATATCCAATCCTTTTATCTCAACATGTCCATAGTAGAAATAGTAAAGTACTTAGCCACTCTAGCTAAGACCTCCTCTCTATGCTTCACCACTCATAGATAACTTTTTCACATTTCCTTGTACTTTTCTCAATAAGAGTTGCTGAGGGGATCTATTTGCCAAGTTACTAACCATGAACTTTATAACAAAACTAGTAATCTCCTCAGCTACTTTATTGTGATCTATTTCAAACTATCCACTTGGACTGAACCTTTCCGACATAAGGCACCAACCACCACATTGGTTTTTCCTGAATGATAAAGGATTTCATAGTGATAACCCTTCACCGATTTAACCAATATTTCTATCTCATATTTGAATCTTTCTGAAAAACGGAATACCATAACTCTTATGCATGTGTATATCTCACACTTCTCACCAAATAAGTGGTGTCGCCACACCTTAAGTGTGAATACCACCACTGTCAGCTCTAATCGTGAGTAAGGTATCGTTGTTTATATTTCTTTAACTATCGTGAAGCATAAGCAATCACCTTCCCAGCCTATCTCAAAATGTTGTAGTAAACCCCAAACTTTTCTTGATTTGAGTGAAGACTGAGTACTAATGCAGTAATTAACTGCCATTTTAACTCTTGAAAATTGTTCTCACTCCTATTGGTCCACCCAAACTTCAGGTTCTTACGAGTAAACTTACTAAAATGTGTTGCAATCCTCGAGAACCCTTCAACTAAACGCCAATAATACTCCACCGTTCCAAGGAATCTTCTAATCCTTGAATCACTCCTTGGCCTTGGAGAATCTCTCACTTGCTCCATCTTGGTTGGATCCACCATAATACAACTCTCTCATAATATAACCCAAAACACTACTCGAAGAAGTAAGAGCTTACGCTTCTTGAACTTTACATGAAATTAATGTTCTATTAGCCTTTGTAGTGTCAAATACAGGTGTTCTTCTTCTAACTGAGAATAGCCATATATGTTATCAATTAACACCACCACAAACTTGTCCATACGATCCTCGAACTATCTATTCGTCAAATTCATAAATGTCGATAGAGCACTGGTCAGTTCAAAGGACATCCCCAATAATTGATGGTGTCCACACCTCATGCGGATAACAATCTTTGGAATATCTTCTTCCTTCATCCTCAACTGGTGATAACAAGATCAAAGATCAATCTTAAAGAATCTTGTCTTGCCTTGCAACTGATCACCCGAGTCGTAAATCTTTAACGATGGAAACATATTCTTGATAATCACCTTATCCAGTTCTTGGTAGTCAATACACATACGTAACTATCCCTCTCTCCTCTTCACAAATAGCACTTGTGCACCCCACGATGAAAATCTAGGTCTGATAAATTCCACATCCAGTAGTCCTTGTAACTCTGTCAACACCATTCACTAAAGGTCCTTAGATGTCGGTTCTATTCTAGGCACCAATTCTGTCACCCACTCACTCTCTCGATTCAGTAATAATTAAAATAAATCTTTAGGAGATACATTCAAAACTCTCCAACAAATCTTGTCTCTTCCAATTCAACAATTCTCGTAATAGGTTTCTAGCCTTCAACATTGAGGTCGTCGGAACACAGGGTTCATCCTTAGCACCCATATTCACAAAGGGATCTTCTCCCACATGCTAAATATTACCATCTTCCTTCTTTACAATCTATAGTTGCCCCCTACTTGGCCATTAAGGCATAACTCTTACTATGTAAAATCATCATTCTCTAACTCAACAATATACGAAATTAATTTCTTATCATCCTACTCCATCGGTCATGATATAAATAGTCTCCTATGGATTACTAACTCTCTAATAGATAACAAGATACCAAAATTCACACCAGGCCCATCACAAGGTCTTTAAAATTCCTTTATTGCCATACTTGATACAAACAGTCAAATGGAACTAAGTTGTCGCCTATGTGGTATGCCCTCAAAATAAGCTCTCCAATTATCATTTCCACCATGACACTTGCCTTGAGTACCCCAAAATCGTTGATCTGACTTGGAGACACCAATATTTACATCCTTTCCTCTGAATAAATGGGGTAACTACCCCTACTAGATCTTGTAAACAGATGAGTTGTTCCTCGAGCATCATGCCATATGAAACCCTCTCCAGATCCCTTGTTCCCTATCCTCTTCAAAATTAAAGGACTCCTCTACCATATGAGCATACGCAGTAGCTCTCGATCCAGATGTGATTCTCCCATCGCGAGCCCTTATAAAATTTAGCCCCCAACACAAATCTATTTTTCATCGCAACGTCTGTTGGCACTAAGTCATCTGTAATTCTTACAAACCTATCAAGTTTCAAGGCACGTTCAGTCACAGTACAATTGCCTTGAACTGACTACTAAACTTGTCAATATGATACTTTTTTTTTAATAACTCTTGGGACTCCTCCTCGTTCATTGTAACAATCACCGCATGTCTGAGATACAACCTCCCATCCTATTCGAGCATCATCTCGTAGCATAAGCCGTTCTGTCATTGCCCACCATCCTCGTAAAATCTAGGATGAAACTATTCATGCTTAGTCGCTGTTCAATTCTGCTCTAACTAAATCTATGCCTCCCACAAAATTGAAGGGTGTTACTTTCGGAACCTTTCTCACAATGGTTCCAACCGATTTCCTTAGTTCAAGTTGCACCACCAAACCAATCACTATAGGAATCACATGCTGGGCAACATTCTCTAACATAATCTATTGCCTCAACCGTTCAGTCTCTCCTTCTGCTTTTGTAATTTACCTTGCACCTCTGTTAAAAAAAATTTCCACGCCATGAAGACTAATCCGAGGTTCCACTATATCATACTCCGCCTTCACACTCTTGCCACAGAGTCTAATTAATCGTCTCAGAAGTACTATTCCCAATACTTCTACAATTGAGGCTTCTAGACCATCCCACGGTAAAAACAAACAAGCATAATATCCGCCTACATCAATAATACAAATAAGCATGTCTATAATATTCAGGTATCCATCAAAAAGCTATGCTCTAATAGTAAATATCATGCTCTCTATTCAAGCATGCAGATAAGGTCTATAGTTCAATTAAATAATTAAATAGGTACTTAACCCATTAAATACCAAACCATGAGTGGATCTTTTCTTTAGTGGCGAGCGTACATGTTCAGTCAATCTTCAGGAACCATAAGCCTTGGAAGATGTGATACCAAGTTGTAACATCGTACTAATCTAGGACTGTTACACTGTGTTTAAAATAGTGCTTAGCTCATTAAGCAAGTCATTTGGACTCAAAAGTGTAATTAAGATTAAACGATAGTTTAGGTACTAAATTTTTTTGTTGTAGATATAAACTTTTATTGAAACTATAAATATTTACTTAGGATCCCAAAACGGGTTTTAAACAAAAGTAGCTACAATCAAGGTTACAAATGTAGCCATCCTAAGCAGCAAAATCGAACAAATGTTGTAAGTTCCTCAAAATAACTTGACTGCGGTGGCTAAGCAGGTCGAATATGTACGCATCACTCCAAAGCCCTCCTACTCATGGGTGGTCTGACTTTAACTCATCCTTACCTGCACCATAGAGCACCCGTGAGCCGAGGCATAGCAAGAAAACCCCTACAAGGCATAATAATAATCAAATTATTCATAAGCAGTAAACACACGCTTCACACACACAAATACATTTATTCCAATCATGTAAATTGCAAATATGCTTCACAACTTACAAGTATATTTATTCCAATCACATGAATCATTTACATAGCCCAGGAAGAAGAGCCTTGCTGGGCAAGTGGGGACTGCACCCTCAAACTAGACTCGCCTTCACGACCTCCATTACATACGCTTGCCGACTGGCCCCACATTCAACACAATGGTCGAATATAGACTGTACCGATCATCCACAAATAAATTAATGCTAATATACATAGCAAACAATCAGCTTTATGTGCTATGTCAGTTTTCTTACCTCGAGTCCTGTGCAAATAGTGGTACAACCTTGAATACGATTCCTATCCTGAGCCTTGCAGAAGCCCTCCAATTCAAAATCCCAAGGGCTTGGGGTTGTTCTTGGTAGTTCAATCCTTCCTTTAAAGACCTGAATCACATTTGACACTCTTGATTTTACCCGACTTCCTCAATCTTGCCAAAATTGTTATTGAACCATATACATGTGCTCTAGAGAAGAAAAAAAAAAGAGATGAAGAGTGCAGAACATGAATAAAGACTGCTCAAAGACTTATCTGAACTATTGTCTAATCCCCTTGCCTGACCAATATACCCTTATCTTCCATATGCCCCTTAACCAAACCCAAGGGCAATCGAGTCATTTGCTTAAATTCCTACCAAACCTCAAATTGTACTTATAATGTCCAACTAGATCCTCAAATCTCCAAACGCCAATATTGTTTTCCCAATAATATCTTACATTCCCTTTATTCCCAAAATATGTGAAATTACGAAAATACATTTAAGCTTACCTCGAGCCGGGTATATTCACCTGTTGTGACATTTATGCTAAATTGATCAAAATGATCATCTCATGTTGAATATCACAAATATATCCACACAATAATGTGGTCTCAAGCACATAGCTTATAAAATTACAATTACACCTTCAACGGGTCAAAATTATGAAAATGCCCATTTTTAACAAAAACGAGTCTTTAAGCATATTTAATACACATAATCATGCATACTGAAATATACATTAATATAATTATCGTATTTATCCTGCATGCTCTCCCGACATGTTAATCTAAGCTCTTAATCTTATTAGGTGTTTTGGGATGTTACAATACCCAAGCCTAAGTTTGGGAACCTTGTACATATTCATGGTTATACGAAGTAAAGTTTACATATTCTTTTTGTTTATTGATTTTTTGTGTTATGTGGAAATGTTTTATGTACTTAATTTTATATTAAGTAACAGTTTGTACTATTACTGATCTCTCGTTGTTGCCTCAATAAAGGAGAGTGTACATACGAACGATTATGGCACCCACGAGGAGAGCACGATGAACTGAACCTGCTATACTTGAACAAGTTCAAAAATTCCAGAGAGTTGTGCAAGGGCAGAGGGCTCAGCGAGAATAGGTTAGGAAGAGACAGGCTGATGTTGAACCCCGATAGACCGAGATGTTGCAAACCTTGCTACAGCGACTGCCAACAGAACAAGTGGATGCTCAGGATAATGTGGTACCACCCACTCTAGCAATACAAGGTTCCGAACTGCTGTCTGAAGCTGAAATGGTTGATATGTTAGCCGTGGTACATGTGATGGTGCAGCCTAGGCCACCTAAACCTGTCTCAGAGAGGTTCAGAAAAAAAATCCACCAGTTTTCGAAGGGACTACGGACCTTATGGTGGCAACCATATGGATAAGCATTTTGGAGTGAATCTTTGAGTTCATTGAGGTGACAGAACAAGAGAAGGTTGTATGCACAATTTATATGTTAAGAAAGGATGCTTGTATTTGGTGGGATGCTGCCAAGAAGAATCACGACACAACAAATATGGAATGATCAGAATTCCTTAAAGTTATTCAACTCCAATAGAGCAGTGGTTGATTTTAAGGTTGTTAAATTCTCTAACATGAAGCAATGAGTTATGAGTGTCCAAGAGTATGTCAACACAGATGCCAATAAATTGAGGAGATGTCTAGAGGGCTGTGAGCATATATTGTACAATTCATAGATAGTGGGAGAATAGGCCCAGAAACTTACAAAGAAGTAGTGGAGCGAAAAATCCGCCAAGAATCATAGGTTGCACAAGGGAAGGAGGAACCTCATAGGGTTGAAGAAAAGAGATTCGTTCCGACCAGCTAAGACCAATTTCAAGCCAACCTAAATGGACCTAGGGGAAGATTTAGTCCCTAGTTCAATCAGAACTCTGGAAGAGGTAATGGACAAGGAGGTGCAAGGAATAATAATAATTTACGCAATAAGAGAACAATAGGAACTTCTAATGAGGGGTCAAACATTTTCAAACAACCCAGTTCGAATTTGAAAATTGGTCGTGTGTACTAGATGCAGCCGACGTCATTTGGGTGAATGTAATGCCAGAGCCTGCTATACATGCGGTGGCTATGAACATTTTTCCAAAGAATGCCCAAATTTTTCTCTAATGGGTGGAAATGGTCAGCAGAGACAGTTATGAGTTGCGCCTCGAGTACTTACTCTCACCTAAGGTGAAAAGGGGGCTGGATCATCTGAAATGGTGGCGAGTAAGATTCGTATCGCCCAAACTTCAACATATGCATTGATGGATATTGGTGCATCACATTCATTTATATGTACTTCATTTGTGAAAAAAGATAGATAGAAGGCCTAAGCCTATGTCTAATATGTGTAAAATATCCTTACCTTCGGGGGAGGATATGCTGGTGTGGTTATGGGATAGAGCTGTACTAGTTTGGGTAGAAGGGCGAGAACTAAAATTTGACCTATTGGTTGTTGACTTACACGATACGACATTGTATTTGGTATGGATTGGTTAACTAAGTATGGAGCTATTGTTAATTGCAAGCGCAAGAAGGTGGTGTTCACCCTAATAGGCAAACAACTGTTTGAGTTTAAGGGTACGTCCTGAGAAAGGAAATGGCAAATAATCTAGTCACTAAAGGCGAGAAGGATGCTTGATGATGGATGCATAGGATACCTCACAAATGTTGTGGACAAATAGACAAAGACAAAGCTGCAGCCGACCGACGTGCTGGTGGTACTTAAATTTCCTAAAGTATTTCTTAAATAACTTCCAGGGATACCATCAGATCGGGAAGTGGTGTTTGAAATAGAGCTAATGCCAGGAATGACACCAATCTCAAAAGCACCATACTGAATGGCACCAATGGAATTAAAAGAGTTACAGGCTAGTTTGTTGTTTTCGTTTTAGTTAGTTTGGTTTTGGAAAGTTCTTGGGCAAAGTGAGAATTTTTGTGAGTTTGGGCATGTGTTGGTACTAATTGTGGTTTTTGTGGATTGTGTAGTCAATTTGGAGTCTGGATAAGGCCTGCAATTGGATTAAATGTTGTTTTTAGATTAAATTGGGCTAGATTTGGTTTCTGATAAATTGCATTTATGGGATTTTTCATGGTAACACTGTTGCGCTTTGGAGGAGCATTGCAACCCGCTTGAGTTTCTTCTAGGGTGGGTTAGCCCTAGGATCGTCGTGGCGCTGCGACCCATCATAGGGGGTGCTGGGGCCCTTTGATGGGATGTCGCAACTCAAAATGAAATTTTTTGCTAGGAACTTTTTGGTCCATTGTGGAGCAGCTGCGCTTCCAAGGGGCTTCGCGATGCTAAAGAAAATTTTAGAGTATATCAGTTTTAATTTTAGGGAAAACAAACCAAAAGGCTCGATAATGATTTTGTTACCCGGTTGAGCAGAATCTGAGGTCCCGAGGGTTAGGGCTTTGTGTTGAAGCTCTTTATTGGTTTTAGTCCTTAATGAATATCCCTCAATGAGCTATGGCTAGGGTCTTTTCTCCAGGCTCGGGAGAAAGGGATCATACTCAGGGTCGTCTCGCTGAATTGTACAGGACTTGAGGTAAGAAAACTGGCATGTGCACATAAAGCATATTAGTTTTCATGCATACTAGCATGGAATTACCTGTAGTGGTAATTAATGCATATGTTGTAGTGCACTTATCAGTGAATGTTGGGTACGATTGAAATTTGGCCATCGTGATTGAATGTGGGACCGGCTGGCAAGTGTGTATAACGCGGTTCATCGGCAAGCGTGCATAGCGCAAGCCGTGAAAGGCTATTTTTCTTGGGCCATGTAATTGAATCATGTGATTGAGAGAAATATACTTGTAATTGTGGAATATGTTTATGATGTATATGATTGGAATGAATGCATTTATCTTATTTCAAGCATATGTTTATTGCTTATGAACAATTGGATTATTATTATTATGCCTTGTGGGGGGTTTTCTTTATGGGTGTCGGCTCACAGTTGCTCTATGGGGCAGGTAAGGGCAAGCTTTGGGTAACCCACTGTAACGCTCTACTACCATGGACCCATACGATGTGCATTTTAAACAGTGCTAAACTCGCTAAACGAGTCATTTGGCCATAATTGTGTAACTAGGTATGATTAACAGTCTAGGGTTAAAATTTTTTGTCAAAGACACAACGTTTCACTAAAACATTTACTATATACATTAAGATCCCAAAATATATTTTAAAGGTGAATTAAAATAAAAGATTTACAACCATCCGTCCTAAGCGGCAAAATAGGGTTTAACCCTAGTTCCTTTTTAAACCCTCGGCCGTGGTGGTCGAGCAGCCGCATGTGTACACATCGTTACCTAAGCTCTCCAACTCAAGGATGGTACAGCTTTCTTTTACCTTTACATGCACCACATAGCACCCGTGAGCTGAAGCTCGGCAAGAAAACTTAAGAATGCTAATAAGCAGACAATAACATGTCACCAAATCATAATAATCATGCCTAGCAGTAATAACCCTATTCACACATGCAGGGAAATACTAATAAATGATTATGGAGTCTTGCACTCTGAGTAGATAACTAATAAGTCTCTCTCTCTGGGGTAGATGACTAATAAGTCTCTCTCCGAGGTAGATGACTGATAAGTCATTCTAAGGTAGATGACTAATAAGTTTCTCTGAATAGATGACTAATAAGTCTCTCTAGATAGATAACTAATAAGTCTCTCTGAATAGATGACTAATAAGTCTCTCTGAACAGATGACTAATAAGTCTCTCTGGGGTTTTTTACGCCCCAAGCCATGTGACGTTTTAGTCACCTGAGCCTTTTAGCCCTGGCTCTGAGTAACTAGCCTTTAGACTAGACAAGCGCTTTAGTTTTCTTTGACCAATAGGTCGGTCAAGCATTTAATGCTCATATTGATTAGATATAATCATTTGAGCCTGCGTTAAATACGCTAATGTCATTCTTGACTCATAAGCCAATACCATACGACCAATGCTCAGTATTACGGCCGACCATGACTGATAAGTCAGAGCTTTACGATCAATACCAAACACCAATGTCGTTTTTTACTAATTAGTCAGTGCCATTCACAAGTAAGCCATGCTGCCAGACATATGTAACGAAATCAATGTCCATTTATAGAGCACTCGACATGCCTCACAACAATCACTAGAATAATTATAATCATGCACATTCAAACATCCAGATATAAGGCATTCAACATGCTTAACCAATAATCATAATCATGCACAACTAAAGAGACTCAAGCTCTGATCAATTCCATATTCAACATTTATTCCATGCCATAACCACAAGTATCATATACATCAGATGCATCACATACTGGGTGCAGTTTTCTTACCTTAGACTTGAGCGTAAAATAAATGAAGAATGACCCCTTGAGAACGATCCTGTCCTTAGGCCCTTAGCGATCACCTAATCATAAAAAATTATGAAATCCCATCAATAAAATGAGTAATAAAAGGTTCATGAGCTAAAACGCAGCTCCTAGGACCTCGAATCCTACTAAAATGATTAGTAGATTTGATCTCGAGCCTTGAGAATTGGAATCTGCGCCCAAAATTAGCTAAAACCCATCCTAGCAAAAAAAGGACAGGCGGGCCGCAACTTGCCCCCAAGGGCCGCGGCTCGCCCCCAAGACAGAGTGGTCCCTTGTCTGAGTGCTAGGGGTGGGCCGTGACTTGCATGAACTCGGTCACGACTTGACCCTGTGAACCCAGCTCCCCTACATTTTCCTCAATCCAAACCTCAACCAAAACTCATCAAATCAATCCCAATATCACAACCAATCATATAAACAACATAGTCACCATACTAACATCAAAACCCAAGCTTTATACCACTTGAAACATCACCAAATTCCAAACTACACAATCAAACTCTCAACCTTTCAAACTACATAAAAATAGAGCAAAATCCTTGAGAATCAAGCCAAAAACCTTACCTCAATTACGATTTAAACCCCTTTTAATTGATGCAATCCAATCCTAAACTCCAAGCCTTAACTCTCAAGCTTGAATTTCCTAGCTTGGCTTCAAAATTCCAATGGGAAGAACGAGAGAAAGATGATCAAGGCAGAGAGAATAGAACTCTATTTTTGCTGTCTACTTCACTCCACAGCCTTCCTTGGCTGAGTATATCCATGGGTCAAAATGACCAAAATGCCCCTAGTGCCATTTTAATTCCTCAAAGCCACCCAAGGGAATAATTGGCATTTCCCACCTATCCCGTTAATCATAATTAACATCCTCCAATTTCCATTGTTCCCAATATCCACAAATAATTAACAAATCATATCCCATTACCCGCTCATTTCCGGTAATGTACTAAACACCAATTTACCCCTAGGCTCACCCCGAGCCCAGTAATTAACCCCGTTATGACCAAACTGCTAACTTGCATCCTAGGATCGTCTCATGCCGAAAAGCTCAAACATATCAACATAATAATGCAGTCTCAGCCAAATATCACATATATGCACATAAATATACAAATAGGCCCTTAACAGCCAAAATTACGAAAATGCCCTTCTAATAAGAAGTAGGCCCACATGCATGCAAATATCATTATATAATAATATAATTCACATAATCATGTATATGATCACATAATCACATATTAAATCAATTATGGCCCTCTTGGCCCCCTAATTAAGGCCCTAAACCTTATTAGGAAATTTGAGACGTTACATCCACCATGAGATGGAGAGATTTGGAGCGGTGTGTACATATTCGACATGCTTGGCTATCACAGTCAAGTTATTTTGAGGAACTTAGAACAGTACTTCGATTTTGCTGCATAGGTCGGCTAATTTTGTAATGTTTAATATAACTATTGTTGATTATAAACTTTTGGGGTCATGTGTATATATATTTCAACCTTTTAATGAAAAGTGTAATTTTATTGACCAAAATTTTTAGTATCTGAACCATCGATTAATTTTAATTACACTTTTAAATCCAAATTACTAGCTTACTGAGTTAAGCCCTATTTTAAACACATAGTGTAATGCTCTTATATTAGTAGGGCGTTACACTTAGTGTAAGATAATTATTCAAACTGATAGTTTTAAGATAAGGTTTTTTTTTAATTAACTAATATCTTTTTTTGGAATAAATATATTCTCTTAAAATTAATTAAATAAACAAATGAGAAAAATTAGGGAGGCAATTATGTGGCTCACACCACTCACAGTCTGGCACAGTGAGTGGTGCCACTTTTAGTGCCACATATTCCTGAGGTTTGAATTTTGAATTTTGAATATTATTTTTTTATTTAATTATTGTTTTAATTTAATTAAAACAAAAGATGACTGATCAGTGTGAATTAATAAAATTAAAAAGAAGAATAATATTATTTTATTTTATCTTTATTAGTTTAAAAAGAAGCAATTCTTTTGAGATCAATTTTTAAGAATTTTCTAGACCTGAAAAATTCTAAATATTTCTATAGCCTTCTCCCTTCTCCAAACTCTCTAGATCTCATGTGTTGAGAACATCTAGTGAGCGTAAATAATGAACATGTGAGTCCTACATTCCCACACGCGTCGTTGTGAGTTTACGGAATGACTTGGAAGACTAAGGTGTGAGTCTTCTCTGGATAGGAAGATCATTTGATTATACTAAAAGACTCAAGGAATTTTGATAGGCTACAAGAGGTAATCTTATTTTCCTTATGTATGTTGATTTAATCCTCCCACCCTAACTTCCGCTGCATCCCTGATTTTATTCAAATTAAGACCAATAATTGGTACCTGAGTGGTCTACATATATGTATACATTAAATAATGTGTGAGTTTCTTGTATTTTTTATATGTATGTTGATATGTATATTGAATGGATGGTTTTTTTTTTAATGTATTGTTGAATGATGAATCGTTAATTATATGATACTATTGTGTTAGTAATTCAATTTGAATTTTCTTAGATCTTGTGTAAGTCACATAGGGATAGGAGTTTTGTAATTTTATTTATGAAATGATGTTGTAAAAATTGTAGTGACATAAGGAGAAAAAGAGGACCTGAGCCATGCATCACACAGGGCGCATGGCCCGAGCCCCACGACACGCCTGCGCACACCATCAACCTTTGACTCATGCACGTGCCCCTAGGCCCGAGCCACTTTCCTGCACGCATTCCCCACGACCCGAGTCCCTCGCCTGCACGCCCACCCCACGGCCCCACCCCCTCAGCCAGCGCCCGTGCACACCTTCTCCTAGTTGAGCCCCATGGGCAGTTGAGCCCTTGCACATCCCTGGCTAGCCACCAACCCTAGCTTGTGCACGGAGCTTGATGCACAACAAATCCCTAATTTTTAGCTAATAAATTTTATTTATTTGATTTTTTAAATTAGTTGAATTTGAAAAATTAATTATCTTAATTTATTTTTATTAGAAAAATGTAATATATTTTAGTTAGTTAAGAACTTATCTTATTTTTAAGTAAATATTTGAATTTGAATCTTTTAATTATTTAAATTCAACCAAATTAAAAAGATAAGAAAAATAGTTATTCAATTAAAAATCAGTTTTAATTAAATGTTGACCATCAATTTAGTCAACGACAAGGAGTCACGAAAAATGAGAAGAATAATTTGAATATAAGATTGTAAACGTCACAAGTAATTTATAGTGGTTCGGCCCCAGACACAGATAATAACCTTCATCCACTTAGTGTTTTATTGATGTAAAACCCCAAATCCTGTGATCAGTGAACAAGGGTTCACTAAGTTTCACAAGTCTCGAAGATAGATACAAGTCTTGTGTATCACTATTTCTCACTGAATACAAAATATTGTGTGTGAAATAAATGAATCCTAAGAGTCCTATTCATAGGCTCATATATGTACATATGGGTCTATGGGCCGTCCTTAACTTGCGTTACAAGCATAACCGGGTGATGACATAAATAAAGATATTTACATATAAAATAAATAAATATCTAGGGAATATCTATCTACAACTATTTCCGAACATTTGTCTTGGTTCCACGAGCAACTCTGGTCATATGCTTTTGTATACCTCATTTTCCTGCTGCTTAGCACATTCGTACACCTATCGAGCAGCTTAATTTCATCTTGACAATCTGGTCGTCATTCGACTAGTCCTTCGTTAATAGTCAGTCACACGCTGTTAATGTGCCTCTTTCACATGCCATGTCATCATGCCAATATTTTGGGAAACATTTTCCCCCCAAGTTTATTTTAATGCAAACAACATCTAATAAATTTACTTGACCAGAAATCTTGTTGACTCGTCACATTTGTCAGTACTTACTTTCTCGATAAGGTAAGCAATTATAACCTTTTCGATTTCCCAGGCGCGATTTGACAGTTATTGCAGTTTACCACACATTGACACCCTATTCTCATCATTACTCACCATTAATGCCCTAAGCAGTATAAATATAAGTCCTTTCACCATTTTTTACTCTTACCCGAACTTTCTCTTTCCTCAAGAACTCTCCGAACTCTCTCAAGATCATTAAGCTTTCATAAGTTCAATTCCAAGCTTTTGGAGCAATTTTCAGAAATTTCTCTGTGATTTCCTCAACAATATTTGTTCCAAGTAAGTTTTCAAGCAAAATATTCAAATTTTTTAGCAATTTAACTGAATTTTGGCTGCGATTTACCTGTTTTCATAATTGATTATACAATGTTCTTGACGAGTCTTTGAGTAAATTGGGCATAGGAAAAAATCCCATAGAAATACTATGCTAGAATAGGCATTGTAGGCCATATAGTGAATAAAACAATGTTTATGAGGAGTTTTTGGCATTTTCTTGCACTGATTTTAGGTCCAAAATCGAAGTGGAAATTGGATTTTGGGTATTTCGGAAAAGCTTTGTTTTTCATGCTTAGTTTTGTAGTTGATTTTTTTTTTTTAAAATACTTTTCAGTTTCACTTTTTTATCTGTTTTTCCAACTTGCTCGGGGGTTTTGTGTATTTGAAGTCAGGTGTTGCTGGTCGGATAAAAGCTTAGCTTTTATCTACGAGCAGTACTATCCTTTTTTTTCTTTTGTTCTTCTTTCTCTATTGGTCGTAGATTCTCACTTCCCCTAATTCTTTTAAGATATTGATGCATGATCCCTTGCGAGGTGAGAGGCCAATAGACGAGGATCTTCTGAATCTGCTGTTCGAATACACAGAACCGCCTACTTTACCCGTTCCAACAAATACATCACCAACACCACCGACAAGCTATCCAGTGCTAGCCCCTCCATGGCACGATTTAAACATGTTGCTCAAAGGAGGACTAAAATTCCTTCCCCTCACATCAGTCAGCATGCACCCAATGTTGAATGACCATCTATCACTAATTGGAAAGCCACACTCGAGCAACCTCTGGATATCCTCCTTCATCGCACCTTTCCAAAAGAGGTCGTAAAAAAGGATATACCATGTTACGTTGCCCCTACTCGCGATATATCGAGCAAGATGGTGGCTAAATATCCCAAGAAGTACGACCTTCTTGGGAATACTCTTTTCAAACCGACCCCCGATTAGAGAGCCAAAATGCCCGAAGGTGCTTATAGCGCATGGTCGAGGTACCATATCAAGGCGGGGGATACTCTTTCTCTGCACAAATACTTCCAAGGAGTGGCAAACAATTTTGACATTTCTCCCTTCCAAATCACGCCAAACAATTTTGCTATCATCACTCTACATTCTCTACCATCACATGAAATGCTCTGTACCCACTCCTCATGAGAACAACTACTTGTTCGATCTGAAGTCCAACCCCTAATAGAACAACACTGGGTTCTTCCACTTCTGCCATCAGGAATCTGGTCGCATCTTCTTGACCAACATCACTTACAAGTCCAATGTGGGCAAGTATTTCCAAGAATATTTTCTCACGACGGTCCTTGTAGCAGACAATCTGTCCTTCACATGGGGAGGTATTTTTCCTTCTCGATAAATATCTTTTTTAAACTTATGGTCGCTTAATGTTATGCCTCTTCTTAATTTACTCTACTTAATATAGGCTGATGGTTCCGACCAGAGCCTATCTAGGGTATGGTAGAGAGGGCTGTTGTAACGCCCTAGTTACCCTAGAACTGTTACGGTGAACGGTGAACTGGAAATTTGACCCGCTACCCGAGTCCTTTGGTTAAAAACGTGTTCTAAGTGTTATTAACAGGCTAAGGTGCAAAACCAATAAAAAGGAAAGGATATATTTTATTATATGCACAAAACTATTCATGGGCCCACAAGAACATTTACAAGTTATTTACAACTCAAAATGATCATTATAGTTTCAAAATTACAAACCCGCCGACCTAAGCGGCAAAAATAGGGTAAACCCCCTAGTTCCCCTGAGAACTCCTTGGCAGTGGTGGTCAAGCGGCCGCATATGTACACATCACCACCTATGCTCTCCATTCAAGGCTATGTGAGCTTTTCTTTCCCTTTACCTGCACTACATAGCACCCATGAGCCAAAGCCCAGCAAGAAAACACAGTATTGTATATAAACATTATCAAAGGATTATCATTATAATCACACAGAGATTATTGCTCTTAAACAGATGAGTGAATATCACTTGAGGGTCTAGAAAACCATACTGAGTGACTGACAAGCAAGTCACTAATTTAAACAAAAGAGTGGCTGCTGGGTAAGCCACTAGCCTTAACCAAATGAGAGACTAATAGGTAAGTCTCTAATTTAACAAATGAGTGACTGATGGGTAAGTCACACAAGCACTTACAATATTCATCGAACTTGAGGTCGGTCTGGCATTAATGCTCTTTGAGTCATCCAATGTAGATATTGATTAGATCTAATCTTTATTAGCTTGCGTTGGACACACTAAAGCCGTCCTGACTAATGAGTCAGTACTATGTGACCAGTGCCCAGTACCACTGCCGAACCTGACTAATGAGTCACAGCTTCACAGTTGATACTGAGACCTTTGCCAATTTTGACTAATGAGTCAGTGCCATACACAAGTGAGCAAGATTTGCTAAGCATTCGATAATCAACCCATGTCCTCATTTACACAATCAACATGCCTCAAGAATAATCATGCATGTCACATATGGGGTGCAGTTTTCTTACCTCTGAATCGAGCTAGAAATAATAATAAGAACGACTCCTGAGAGCGATCAACCTTTGCTTCCTTAGCGGTTACCTAATCACAACCAATTATAACCACCATTAATGAAAATCAACATGGATCGGGTCTTAACCTAAGCACTACTCTCGGGACCTCGAAACATGCCCACACGGTGAGTAGATTCGATCCTGGGCCTTAAGGATTGAAACCCCAAGTCAAAAACCCTTAAAAACACTCAAAACAGGACTTTGAAGGAACAGGGTAGCGCTACAACGCTGACCCCTAGCGCCCTAGCGCTATTCTCAGAACCTCCAACATGCCCAACTGCCCCCTGAGTAGCGTTGTAGCGCCCTAGGGTGGGCGCTATAGCGCTACCTCCAGGACAGAATCCCCCTGAAATGACCTTCTTCATCTCCTTCGATTCCAACCTGATTCCAAAGCTTCCAAATCCTATTTTTGATGCCAAATGAACCCAAAAACCATCCTAACATACCCCAAACATCACAACCATAGGAACCCTAGCCAAAACTCCCAACAAAACCAAGATCTCAACCTAGAAATCACAGCTGCAAAAAAAAACTAAAATAGGGCAAACCAGGAAATTCTATGTTTAGAAACTTACCCAAAGCTCAACTTATGATGCTCTTCAATGGAGGAACACACTCCCAAACTCCCAAGGCTTGCTTCCCAAGCTTGAATCCTCAAGAATGATTCAAAAATCTCAAAGGAAAACTGAAGAAAGAAGATACAGGAAAGTTTCAAGAACCTACTATGTTTTTCTCATCTTTCACATCCTAAAATGGCTTATATCTATCCTAGGGGTGAAATGACCATTTTACCCCTAGGTCAATTTAAAGTTTCTAAAGGCTGCCAGGGGCATATTTGGTATTTTCCACCTATCTCGTTAATCATAATTAACGCTCTCCAATTCCCGCTATTCTCGATAATCTCAAACACCAATAATTCATATCCCGTTACCCTTTAACTCCCGGTAACGCTCTAATCATTGAAATCAGCCCGAGACTCATCCCGAGCCCCAAACTTAAACCTGTTGTGAATAGACCGCTAATCATTATTCCAAGATCGTCTCATGTCGAATAGCTCGAACAAACCCAGATTATAATGTGGTCTCAACACATATCACCGACATGCATACAAATATACAATTATGCCCTCAACGGGTCAAATTACAATCACACCCCTGTAATTAAAAATGCGGACCCACATGCATGCATTTAACATCATATTATAATATAATTCACATATACATGCATAATATAATTTAATGGCATAATTAAGCAAGTATGGCCCTCCCGGCCTTCTAATCCCGCAATTAAACCACATCGGAGAATTCGAGGCATTACAACTATCCCCTCCTTACAGAAATTTCATCCTTCAAATTAACTTGGACAACTCGGGATACTGACTCTGCATATCTGACTCCAGTTCCTAGGTCGCTTCCTCGACCTTGCTGTTCCTCCACAATACCTTAACCAAAGGTATCGTCTTATTCCTGAGGACCTTATCTTTTTTGTCAAGAATCTGGACTGGCTGCTCCTCAAAGGAGAAATCTGGCTCAAGCTCCAGATCTTCATAGCTCAAAATATGATTCACATCGGATACATACCTCTGAAGTGTTGAAACATGAAATACATTATGCACGGCTGACAACGCCGGAGGCAAAGCCAATCTATAAGCCACCTGACCAATTCTCTCCAGGATCTCAAATGGACCTACAAATCTAGGACTCAGCTTGCCTTTCTTCCCAAACCTTCTCACCCCTTTCCATGGTGAGAATCTAAGGAAAACATAGTCCCCCACTTGGAACTCCATGTTCCTGTGCTTGGGATTTGCATAGCTCTTCTGTCTACTCTGAGAAGTAAGCATTCTAGCTCTAATATTCTCAATAGCCTCACTGGTCCTCTGAACTGCTTAAGGACCCAAGTATCTCCTTTCACCTGTCTCATCCCAATGAATGGGAGATCTGCACTTCCTACCATACAGCATCTCATAAGGTGCAACCATAATGGTAGACTGATAACTGTTATTGTATGAGAACTTTATCAAAAGCAAATACTTGCTCCAAGATCCACCAAAGTCCAGCACACATGCCCGCA
This sequence comes from Humulus lupulus, assembly GCF_963169125.1. Taxonomy (NCBI): domain Eukaryota; kingdom Viridiplantae; phylum Streptophyta; class Magnoliopsida; order Rosales; family Cannabaceae; genus Humulus; species Humulus lupulus. Next base: position 210,916,326 of record NC_084793.1, read on the forward strand.
GCATGTCTTCCAATATCTAGATTGTCCTCTCAGATTGCCCATATGTCTGAGGATGATAAGTCAGTTGTGTCCCCATGGCCTTCTGCAAACTTCCCCAGAACTTGGAAGTAAAAGTTGGGTCCCGATCTGACACGATCGACCTAGGCGCTCCATGGAGGCGCACGATCTCTCTCACATAGAGATCAACATACTGGTCAATTGTATAAGTAGTCCTCATTGGCAGAAAGTGAGCTGATTTGGTGTAGAGATCCACTATCACCCAAATAGGAATCATGCTGACCAACAGACCTGGGTAAGCCCACCACAAAATCCATTGTGATGTCTTCCCCCTTCCACTCTGGGATATCCAGAGGCTGCAATAATCCTGCAGGCCTCTGATGCTCAACCTTGACCTGTTGACATGTCAAGCACATAGCCACATACTCTACTACATCTCTCTTCATCCCTGGCCACCAATACAATGATCTCACATCCTGATACATCTTCGTGGTGCCTGGATGCAAAGAGTAAGGTGTAGTATGAGATCCATCCAGAATCTCTCGTCTCAAAGCAGTGTCTAGTGGAACATATATCCGCCCTTTGTATCTCGACAAGCCTATCTCAGACACTGTATAATCTTTGGATACTCCAACCAGAACATCTTCTTTAATCTTGATCAGCTGTGGATCACTCAACTAACCCTCCTTAATTCTCTCCAACAACGTAGACTGTAGCGTAATATTAGCCAACTGGCCCACCAGCAACTCTGTACCAGCTCTGGTCATATCATCTGCTAACTTTTTGGCTATCAGCCTCATACCATGAATCTGTCCTAGACCCTTCCGGCTTAAAGCATTAGCTACCACATTGGCTTTTCCTGGATGATACAGAATCTCACAGTCATAATCTTTTACTAACTCCAGCCAATGCCTTTGCCTCATATTAAGATCTTTCTGGGTGAAGAAGTACTTCAGGCTCTTGTGGTTTGTATAGATTTCACACTTCTCTCCATAGAGATAATGCCTCCATATCTTTAAAGCAAAAACCACTGCCGCCAACTCTAAATCATGAGTGGGATATCTCTTTTCATACTCCTTCAACTGACGAGAAGCATAAGCAATTACCCTCTCTGATTGCATCAAAACACAGCCCAGACCCTGATGAGAAGCATCGCAATAAATCACAAACTTCTCCTATTCTGTTGGGATACTCAGAATCGGAGTTGTGATCAACCTCTGCCTCAGTTCCTGGAAGCTGTTCTCACATTTATCTGACCACACAAATTTCTGGCTCTTGCGTGTCAGCTCAGTCAATGCACTAGCAATCTTTAAGAACCCTTCCACAAACCGCCTATAATAACCTGCCAATCCAAGGAAGCTTCTAACCTCAGAAGCATTCTTTGGCCTTGGACAATCTCTGACCGCTTCAATCTTTGCTGGATCTACCTTAATCCCCTCCTTACTAACAATATGTCCATGAAAGGATACCTGAGACAACCAGAACTCACACTTCTTAAATTTAGCAAACAATATGTGTTCCCTCAGTCTCTGTAGAATCAACTTCAAATGTTGCTCATGTTCTGACTTAGTCTGAGAATATACCATAATATCATCGATGAAGACGATCACAAACTGGTCTAGATAATCCTTGAACACTCTGTGACGTAGTCTACAACAACTATTGTGTACTTGACATACCCCTTTCCTGTAGGCAAAGATCCGATCATATCTATTCCCCATAATGCAAATGGCCATGGGCTCTATATCTGTTTAAGCTCATTTGGGGCTACTCGAGGTATCTTTGAGAATCTTTGGCATTTATCACACCTCTTAACAAATTTCATAGAATCCTCGATCATAGTAGGCAAGAAATACCCTTATCAGAGAATCTTCTTTGACGAAATTTTCCCTCCAACATGATCTCCACAGAACCCTTCATGTACTTCTCACATCATTTCCTTAGCTTTTTCCTTGGAAATACATCTCAACAAGGCATTGAATATCCTCATCGATACAGAATGCCATCGAGCAAGATAAAGCGGGTCGATTTCCTTTGTAGTGTTATCGCCATATTCCTGTCTATAGGTAACCATTCCTATTCGAGATATTGAATGACGGGAGTCATCTATGTGTTAGATACTTGTATTACTAGGGAAGATTCTTCTACTTGAATGCTGGCGTAATGCCCCAAATCTGCTAATACAGCTTAGTGCATTGATTAGTGTGCTGCAAGGGTAGTAACTAATTTAATTGTATAACTACGTGACTAATTGTGATATATGTGTATCAGTACTTGATTACTCGAATAATAAAATTATATGGCTAGATATGCATGTTTAGGTGAATTAAAAATGGATATGGGCCCGTTCATGTTAATATGGGCATATTTTTAATTTTTGACCAGTTTAGGGTATATATATGTGTGTTATGTTTATGATATGACTGAGACCACAAGGCATGCAATTGCGGTTTAGTACCGCCTACCATCATTAGATGGACGGACAGTCTAAGAGGATGATTAAGACACAAGAGGATATGTTGCGGGCATAGGTCCTGGATTTTGGGGGATCTTGGAGTAAGTATATCCCTTTAATTGAGTTTTCTTATAATAACAGGTGTCAGACGACTATCGGAGTGGTTCCGTATAAAATGTTTTATGGGAGGAAATGTTGAACGCCCATTCATTAGGATGAGATGGGAGAGAGGAAATACTTAGGTCATGAGGTCGTTTAGAGGACTAATGAGGCAATTGAGTAGATTAGAGCTTGGATGCTCGCCACCCATAGTAGGTAGAAGAGCTACTCAGACATGAAACATAGAAGTGTAGAGTTTCAAGTCAATGATCATGTGTTTCTCAGAGTTTCTTCTTTCACAGGAGTGAAACGATTTGGAGTGAAAGATAAGTTCAATCCTAGGATTGGTGGACCCTTTGATATCCTGGAACGAGTTGGAGAGGTGGCATAAAGATTAGCCATGCCTCCAGCCTTATTTGGGGTCCACAATGTATTTCATGTGTCTATGCTTCGGAAGTATGTATCAGATCCTACACATATGTAGAGTTATGAAAACCTAGATTTGGATCAAGATTTGTCCTATGTGGAGAAACCAGTTCAGATCCTAGATTGAAAGTGTTATACCCAAAAATTGGAGAATGCATCCTAGGAGGCGTTTGCTGAAGAGATGGCCAGGCAGAGAGCTTCATTAGAGCAGCAAAAACGCGATATGGAGGCTAGAAGCGAGGAGCTCAGACAACAACAGGAGGAGATCAATCGGAAACATCGTGAAGCAACACTTGCTTTGGAACCAGCTACCCAGTTGGCCCAAGCCAATGCCCAAGCTGCAGTACGAGGAGGACCCCCTCTAGGAGCAAGGACCACAGAGGCTGGTGGTAGGAGCAATGATAGACCAAGGAGGGGTGGCAATAACCCACCTGGTGAGGGAGATGAAGTCCGATCGCACACTACCTCAACCCAAGGGGAGCACTCTAGAACCCCCTCCAGAAGTCACCGATCGGGCAGTAAAAAGACTCCACCTGGGCAGGAGCAAAATAAAGCTCCTAGAGAGAAAAGGACCTCTTAGTTCAAAGATGGGCATGGTGGGGATGAGGCTGATAGTCATCCCACCAACCAGTCAAAGGAAAAGGAGGACCACAACCCACAAGGAGGAGAAAACTGCCCAGAGCGCGCCAAGAAGCCTCCATTGCACCCCGACCAGCAGCGTAGCAGGAGAGAGGAAGTCCCGCGTAGTAAGCCCACTGGGAAATCGAAGAGTACGGTGTTTGATCGGGTAGGAGAGCATGCTTCTCAGAAGGATCTAAGGGACGTTATCACTAACAAGAGGAGGACCGTCCCGGTCGAAGGGCAAAATCTGGACCGTCCTACCAGTCAAGTAGAAATACTTGACGGTGGCGTGCCAGATGGTAATGCCCGACCAGGCGGTCAAAACCTTGGAACCTCATCAGTTGCACCAGCTATCCAAGCCCAGCTTGACATGCTAGCAGCTGCAGTGCAAGGTTTGTCGAAGCGACCTTTCGAGATAGATCCGATAGACTACTGGAGTGGCAGCCCGTTCTCTGCTCGAATAAGAGCAGCCCAACCACCAGCAAAGTACAAAGCACCGGTACTGCCAATTTATACCGAAAAGGCAGACCCGATAAGACATGTTGGGAAGTTTGAGGACCAGATGGAACTACTCGGAGTGAGTGATGACTATTGGTGTAGAGTCTTCCCCACCACCTAGACGGACACTGCCCAAGAGTGGTATTGGAGGTTTAAACCAAACTCCATTACCTCTTGGGAGTCATTCAGGAAGGAGTTTTGTAGACAATTTAGCACTGCCCGGACTCCACCAGTTTATGCCAACGACTTGGCAGATATCAAACAAAGAAAAGATGAGTCTCTAAAGAGCTATATACAGAGGTTCATGAGAGAAGCCAATAGAGCAACTGCTGTAGGAGACGAAGGGAAGATGGTTGCTATATCTGCTGGGATAATTTATCGGAGTCCTCTATGGGACAACATCCATCGCCATCCAATTTCAACACTTCAACAATTTCTTGACCGGGCGAAAAAATATATGAATTTGGATGATGCAATAGAGAAAGGGGAGAATGGCATAAACAACCCAGGCAAACCAACTGACTCTCCTAGTGATGGTGGAAAGAAGCGTGGAAATAATGGGTCTGACCACCATGAGGAAAAGAAAGAAAAGTTGAGTTCAAGTGAAAAACCAACCAAGTATGAGCCTCAATTTACCAACTACACTACTCTCTCAACCAGTCGAGCAGAGATATATCTTGCTAGTCAAGAGGAGGTTCCTTACAAGAAGCCTCCACCCATCAGGAGAGAGATGAGGAAGAGAGACATGAACAAGTATTATCGCTTCCATGAAGATTATGGTCACGACACAAATGAATGCAACCACCTCAAGGACGAGATAGAATTTCTTCTCCGGTCGGGCAAGTTGAAGAAGTACCGAGCAGAGACACCCCAAGGAGAAGGAGGTAGAAGCAACTCCGGATTCAAGCGACAAAAATCTCCACCCTTGCAGCCTGGACCTGTGGACTTCACTGTAGACACTATATGTGGAGGTCCACCCTTAGTTGAGGAGAGCAACGAAGCAAGATGAGGAGTATGCTGAGGAGGAGTGCTAGGAGCAGGAATCACTGGAGTGGCATGCACATAGAGCATCGAAGGAGATATTATTTTTAAATACTGCTTTCAGAGTGGTAGCTTGATTTCGAGTTTTTTAGACTTGTTATTTAAGTTTGGTGTATGAACTGGTTATTTGCTAACCAGTCATTTTATTTTGAACAATTTTGGTTGTTTAAGACTCGTTGTTAGACATGTTTTGTCATTTTTAATTTACGAGTAATAAAAGTGACTACGCGCAGCGTGGTCGATTCTTGCTACAAATTTGCATGTGTGTTAATTATCCGAGCAATGTTCAACTGGTCGATGTGTTCAAGCAGTGTTCAACTGCTTGAGTATTTTCCATATATTCTATGTGTTTCACGAGTAGTAAACTGCTCGAACAGATTTAGTCAGGTAGCAAGTGACTAAGGATCTTTCAACCTCCAACCACCTGGGGGGCACATGGGGTATGCTAGTATATAACTTAACACAGGCAATAAGAGCACGAGTTAATATATCTATTTTTAGGCTGACTTGTAAATTTTCGAAGTCCAAAGAGGCCATTAAGCTAACTTGTTTGGCAAAGCTTAAGTAACTTGGGATTTTTTAAAATTTCAAGTTAGGAGCAGATATTCGTGTGACCATAAACATCATGCTCATAAAATGTTAGAGCAATAAGAGTGTGAGAAAGTATACTTAGCATGGACTTATGAAATGTCTAGAATTTCTAAGTTAGAAAACTAAGTACTCATGCGAAAATCTAAGGCATACACCAGAGTGACTTTACTCTTCACAAAAAACTTATAAATTTTTAAGTCTAGAGGAGACTTAGAATGTTTTAAGTTAATAAAGAGAAGTAAAGTCTAAATGCCAACAGCTACAAGTTTAGCTCAACAGGTGCAAAGTTTTCTTGCTCAAGAGAGCAGATACAACTTCCCTGGTCGGCTAAGCATGTATCATTGATCAACTTCCTTGGAGTGAATCAAACAAATGCATGCAAAATAGATGCTACATGGTGAAAATTTGTCCTTGGGAGGAGAAGTCAAGTTTTCACCAAGATTGATTGAGAGAAATCAATCTCTCAAAATAATTTTGGGAGGTTCGAACAAGGTGCTTTGATGGTTTTTCCTAAAAGGTCCTAAGAGTGCCTAAAGGTGAAATGTTTGAAAAAATTATAGCTTGGAGTATACCATGTTTGGTCCGAAAGGTGTGTCTAGTTCCAAGGAGAAGCGTCCAAATGGTGATGCTGCCTATGTCCGATTGGAGAAGGAATGCATGGAAGGCTGGCTACTGTTCCATGCATTGCCTTGCATTCATGTCAACACGGCATATGCCTGTTTGTCCATGCTCACGATCAATACAGGTGCTTAAAGTGTTTGAAAAATGTGATGTCCAAGCATACCTTGAGATGGCCGATCGGATGCATGTTGATCCAAGGAGCATCTCGCCTATGTCCAAAGATCTAGGCCCAGAAATTTTGTGCCTAAGGTGCTACATCCGACCAAGAGGAGACAAGAAGTGTCCGGTCGGACCTAGTCCAAGGAAGGCCAAAGAAGGCATGGCTCGGACCCTAGCACATGCATGCCAAAAGATAGGCTTAGACCTTGGCCAAGGAGAGGCCACAAAGGGTCCGATCGGACCTTAGTTTGAGCTTCCAAAAAAGATTGGCTCGGATCAAGTCCAAGGAGAGGTCCCATGAACTTAGATTTTGGACGAGGTCATACACGGTCTGATCGGACATAATTGGAGGAGCCTAGTGCTTGGCTCGGACCTATCCGAGGTAAGCATCCACATTACTTGGCTCGGACCTTAGCTTGGTGAACTTCCAAAAATATGTGGCTCGGACATGTCCGAGGAGAGCCAAAGTGATTGCCTTGGACCCATGTCCGAGGAGAGACAAGAAGTCCTAACATCCGATCGGACATGTCTGAGGAAGACCATGCATGTGTGCCAAACATTTGGCTCGGGCATGTCCGAGGTAAACTTCCTAGGTGGTTGGCTCGGAGCAAGTCAGAGGAGAAGTCCCGTACAAGCCAAAAGATGGACTTAGTTTTTGGGCAAGGGTATGCATTGTCCGATCGGACATGGTTGGAGATGCCAAGAAGAGTGTTCAGGTCCGATCGGATCACATTGATAAGTGTTTAGGAAGGCCCGCGTGAGTCTGAGTGTTAGTGTCTGATCGGACATAGGTCTTTGGCACCTCAAGAGATGGGCTCGGACCCTAGTTCGAGGAGAGGCATGTATGTGTGCCAAGGGTCCGATCGGACATAGTTGAAGGAGCCTAGTGCTTGGCTTGGACCTATCCGAGGTGAGTTTCAAGGAGGTTGGCTAGGACCTCCTTGGTCCAAGGAGAAGCCACAAAGAGTCTGATCGGACCTTAGTTTGAGCTTCCAAGGTGTGTGGCTTGGACATGTCCGAGGAGAGCCAAAGTGATTGCCTTGGACCCATACCCGGGGAGAGTGCATGCATCCGATCGGATCACATCCAAGGAGACCATGTTTTGCATGGTGCAAGCCGAGCATATCCAAGGGGCCTAATGCATGTGTCCGATCGGACAATCTTGTTTGAGGGCCCTAGTCCTAGCATCCGATCGGATCATAATTCTAATCCTAGCGCAACCAAATCGAGGATATTCAACCTGTCTCTATACCATGATGATTTTGCAACACATACAAAGGGAGTTTATGTTTTCATTGTATCAAGAAAATAGAGTTTCAAGACAAGTTCAAGACAAGTTCTGTCATGGGAGTTTACGGGAAAGTTATCAACCGGATAGAAGCTTTTGAAAGATCTCAAGAATATTTTGCTAGAAGAAAAGTTTATCATACGAGGGAAATCGTATAATAAACTTGGGGGGCAAATGTTATACCCAAAAATTGGAGAATGCATCCTACGAGGCTAAGGAGAATGCATTCTAGGAGAGCTAAGGGGAGTGGTCCTAGGAGACCCCAAGGAGGATGTGGTCCTAGGAGACCCCAAGGAGAAAGTGGTCTTAGGAGACCCCAAGGAGGATGTGGTCCTAAGAGACCCCAAGGGTGTGTAGGAGGTAAGCCTCCCAAGGTTTCCTAAGTGTTGGCTCGAACGTGTCCAAGGTAAGTAGCTAAGGAGGAGGAGTCTCATGCAAGAGGATGGAGACTTAGATTTTGATAAGGAAAGCCTATACAATGTTCGATCGGACATGCTTGGGAGATGCTAAAGGAGAATGCCTTGAACTTGTCCAAGGTGAGATGTCATGGAGGAGGTTGCCTCAATGTTGTCCAAGGTGAGGTGCCAAGGAGGTTGCCTCGGACCACCTTGGTCCGAGGAGAAGCTAAGGAGATTGGTTCAAGGAGGAACATGGCATGCTAGAGGAGAGTGTCATGTTAGAGGAGAGAAGTGCATGTCCTACCACCATGCACGTTCAACCCACGAAAACATGTCCTACCACCATGCACGTCCGACCAACACTTGCATGAGTGGTCAGTAGGAGGTGGATCAACTAGCTTGAGGAGACTAAGTCAAGATTCCCAGAGACAGCTTCAACGACATACGCGGGAATCTCTCATTCTTCCCACAAATGGGGGTTTGTTACATTTCGAATTTTGAATGTTTAAATGTATTAAATATAATAAAATATCCCTATCATAAGGGGATATCAGTTGAGGATCCCAGGCCTATAAATAGAGAGCTTATGGGATGAGAGAGCTTCTTCTGCTGCTTCTTCTTTCTAGAGAGAGAAAATTGGGACTGTGTATTCTAGAGAGAGAAAGTTGGGTCTGAGTATTCTAGAGAGAGAATTCTTGTATTTTTGCCATCTGTACTGAAGAAACTCAGTTGGCTCAGTCCATCTGATCTTGAGTACAGATCTATAAATCACAACTCTAAGTGGATTAGGCTATTACCCACAATCGGGGCTGAACCACTATAAAAATCCCGTGTGTTATTTACTTTTCTTGTTTAAACAGTCTGTGTCGTTTACATTCTCTTGAAGGCTTGTCGTATTTGACGTTCTCACGTCGTTGGCTAAAAACGCAGTCAACAGAAAGGATAAAGTCTGGCAGAACAAGACCATTGCCATATTGAAAGTGTTGTGTAGTAACAACAAGGTAGAAGAGGCAACTTGGGAGCTTGAGTCTAATATGCAGGATCGATATCCCATACTATTCAGGTAAATTTCATGGAAGAACTTTCTGTAAGGAGGGGATTGTTGTAACGCCCCAAATCTGCTAATAAGGCTTAGTGCCTTGATTAGCATGACGGGAAAGCAATAATTGATTTAATTGATTTATTACATGATTAATTTTGATATATGTGTATGAGTACATGATTACTGGAATTATATTATTATATGCCTAGATATGCATGTTTAGGTGAATTAAATATGCATGTAGGCTCGTTCGTGTTAATATGGGCATATTTGTAATTTTTGACCAGTTGAGGGTATATATATGTGTTATGTTTATGCGTTTACTGAGATAAATTGTTGTATGCTATGTGCGTGGAGTTTTCTTGCTGGGCCTTGGCTCACAGGTGCTCTATGGTTCATGTAAGGGCAAGGGAAAGGCTGACCAAGCATGAGTTAAAGGGCATGGAGCAACACATACATGTTTGGCCTACTTGGACGCCACGGCTGGGGTAGTTTTGAGGAACATTGTGCAAACGTTTGATATTGTTACTTAGGTCGACTGTACCCTAACTTTTGAGTTGTAAATATATTTTAAAACAATATTTTGGGATCCTAGTGTAAGAATTTTAATGATTCAAATGAATGTCCAACCTTTTATACTAAAGTTTCACTAAATGAGTCTTTATTATGATTTAATCACACTTTTTGATCTAATACCTCGATTAGCGAGCTAATGGAACATTTTAAAATCACATGGTAACGACTCTAGGGTACTAGGGCGTTACAGCTTGGTATTAGAGTGTAATGTCCCAAATGACCTAATAAGGCTAAGGACCTTGATTAGGGGGCCAGGATGGCAATTTATGGAATTTATATGTTTATGTGATATATATATATGCATGTAATTATGTGATTATGTGAGTTATATTATAATATGACTAGATATTCATGTTTAGGTGTATTAGGTATGCATGTGGGATTGTTTCTAATTAGAAGGAATTTTTTAGTAATTTTGGCCTGTTGAGGGCATTATTGTATATGTGTTATATGTGAGAGACCACATTATTATGTGAGTTTAATTGGGTTACTCGGCACGAGATGATCCTAGGGAGCAAGCTAGCGTGAAAGTCACAATGGGACCTAATACCCGACTCGGGGCGAGTCAAGGGGTATTTTTGGTATCTAGTACATTTATGAGTTGTCGGGTAACGGGAATACATATTCGAGGATATATTTGGAGTTAGTAAGAATAAGAGGGGATATCGGGGATTTTCACCATTTTTCCCTCGGGGACGTTTTTGGTACCCCGAGCCTCGGGATTTGCTTAAGGTTACTTGAACGTTAATTAAACCACACAAAACACTCCCATCGGCTCTCTCTCTCTCTCTCTCCCAATTGACTCTCTCTTTCTCCCTAGTTTGGTGTGGATTTCTTGAGGAAAGCTAAGGGAATTGAAGGCGTGGGTTAGGATTTGGAATTTTTGCAGCTAGGAGGTCATTAAACACAGCTGAGGTAAGCTCTAGACCCTGTTTTAGTTGAATTCAGTCATTATTTTCTAGAGTCCTTAATTCTTCAGCCTTGTGGCTCAAGGTGTAGATTTTGTGTTTTGGTATGATTTTGGGTGAAATTAAGATTGGGTTTTGTTGCTGGGAATATGTTGATGCTGTTCTAAGGATTGAATTATGGTTCTTGGAATTATTTGGGAGGATTTTGGTGGGTTTTGGCTAAAGAAAACAAAGGGAATTCAGGGTTTGTAGGGACGCACTGACGCCCTATTCTTCGGGCATCGTACCCATGTTAACCCAGGGCCAAGTGGGGCTTCTGTTTTGGAGGTGCGCCGCGACTATCAGGGGAAAGTCACGACCCATGTCTTGTTTCAACGCAGGAGGATTTTTCTATTCTAGGAGGCGCGCCGAGACCATTAGGTTCAACTCACGGCCCGCCTTAGCTACTTTGGCCACCTTAGGTCTTAAGTGACGGGAACGCAAACCTAAGGGCTCGTGATTGATTCTACTACATAGTTTAGTAGAATTCGATGTTTTGGAGGCTAGGAATCAATTCGTAAGCCTTTATTTTCTCATTTTTTGTGGGATCGAATATTATGGTTGTTACTAGGTTATCGCTAGGAGCTCGGGACCGGGATCGTGCTCGAGGGTCGATCTTATTATACTTTGCATTTGGACCTGAGGTAAGAAAACTGCACCCAATACATGATAAATGTGATTAGTGCTCGACCCGAGTGTAGATTATAATGGTGATTAGGGCTCGGCCCCTGAGAATGAACGTGATTTAGGTTATGCTCCGTGTCTGGATAATTATTTAGTGAATGCTTTCCTTGTTTGCATAGGTTGGGCTTGGCCCCATTAAGGAACATGGTTACTACTGTGTTTGTGTTTGTGTTTGATTGGTTAAGATACCATGATTTATATGTATGCATGCTTGTATTGTCTGAAGTATGCTTATATATATCTCTATCTGAATGTCTGGTTATCTAAATGTCTGATTAAAGCCTTGAATTATTAGTCAAGGGCAGCCGTAGTGCGTTGGGCGCTGGTCGAGAGGCTTAAGCCCAATAAGGAACGTACTATTACATTGGTCGACCCTATGGTTGTTGGAAAACAAAGCACTTGGCTAGTGCTACGGCTAGTTACTCAAAGACAAGGGTAAGGGCCCCAGGTGACTCTATGGTCACATGGCTAGGGCATAGAGCCTCGATATGACTCTTGGTCAACTATATAGGGCATCAGGTCCCAATATGATCCAATGATCATTTTTTTTGTAATTGTATGCATGCATGAGTAGGTTATTACTGTTGGGCATGCTAGATATTTATTTGAAATCTATATTTACTATTCATGCACATGTTTAATTTTCTTGTTGAGCTTTGGCTCATGGGTGTTATGTGGCACAAGTAAGGGCAAAGGAAAGTTGGACCAACCATGAGTTAAAGAGCTTCGGTGGGGATATGTGCATAAGCGGCTGCTCGTCCACCACGATCGAGGATATCTCAGAGGAACTAAGGTTATACCCCTTTTTTTCCTACCTAGGCCAGCTTGTTGTACCTTTTGATTTGTATATTCCCTTTTAAGAAATTGTTTGTAACATTTATGGGATCCCATATATGTATGAATATTTTAAATGAAAAGTCAATGTTCCTTGACCAAAGTTTTTAACCCTAACCCTCGACATTAACCTTTGTTACACGTTTATAACCAAACGACCTTATTAGCAAGTCTGGCACCATTTAAAGTAAACAGTGTAACAGTCCTGGATTAGGAGGATGTTACATAGAGTGTGCCAAGGTTTATTGTTCCTGGAGATTGACTGAACATGTATGCTCGCTGCAAGAGACAAGCTCGAGTCAAGGTTTGTCGGTATTAGGTGAATTATATGTTTAGATGCTTGTTTGAGTTGTCCTGTTTTCTTGATTAATATAATTAGAGAATGATAAGTGTATGTAATGCAAGGGCATGGCCCTTTTGACTGCTATATGATTATGCTATGTGTGCATTGTGTTGGTTTTTGTTTGTGTATGATTGACTGAACTGGGAGGCAGTTTCTTTGAATGTTGTTATCGTGCCTGATGTGCGGCGTCATTGATTGCAAGTGTATTGAAGTTATGCCTCTGCGATCATCTAGATTCCATGACAATATGGCTAAAGATAACAACCAGGGTCAGGACCCTCCACCTGACCCATAGAACTGGCAACAAATGTTTGCAGAAATGCAAGCTAGACTTCAGAGAACTCATGATGAACTCCGAGAACTAACGTAGCAGGCTCCTCCTTAAGATGTTGGACTACAGGTCCCAAAGGCTGTGGCACCAGTCCTAGCCCAGCCTGTAATGGAGAATTGGTGGGAGCCATTATGTAATGACCCGAATTTTTAAGACTCGATAATGCAGAAATATAAACGTTTTCATTTAACAAAATGTCTCAAAAACCCGTATAAAAAAACTTTTTAAAAGTCGTATGGCCATACTCAATATTTAATACAAACATAGTTTATGAAGAGTAAACTGTGCCTAGTTTATGAAAATAAAATAACATTTCCAAAAACAAAACAGCTTTCCAAAAGGTCGGTCCACATGTACATTCACAAGGTAGACTCCAGTGCGCACTACTCTGCCTTTCCCTTATTCTTACCTACAACAAGAAACAACTAGGTAAGCAAAAACGCTTAGTAAGTTCAACTTTAAAACAAAAGCATGCAGAGAAGACAGGTGGTCACTGACCAAGTTATTATCCCCAAATAACAATAGCTCACAAAGATTAGGGTTCCGGATCCATCCAGACCCTACGCAATCAATTTCAAGCACGCAAAAGAGTCCTGGCAAACTTATTGTTATGCCTGATAACCAATGAAAAACTATTTCATATAAACAAATAAATCCCTGCACTCAGAAAAATCCCAGAGCAAATAGATATAATATATCACAATATAATTCTAGACCAACGCTCGACAATTTCCAACAATTCAGGCATATCACACCCTCCAGCATAATTGCTAATCTGTAAGAGAGAACCGAGTCTCAACACTAAGATCTAGCCAATAAATATCCCCATCAAGGGTAACTATCGAACTACCTAGGGCATCACTACTTATCCAAGAGTAAATCTCTCACAAGGGTAACCATCAAGTTACCTAGGACATTGCTACTATTCAAGAGTGTAATCGAAGTTACACGGGTTTACAGAGATTTCTATGTTAATCAGTGGTGCTGGTGAGCAGTTGCCCCTAGGGTGTTCAGCCTCACTCAAACTTGGAAACCCCTAGTATCTCTAGGCACTCTCATTGAATGGCCAATATTCACGGCTACTATCTGGGAATATCTTATCAGAGAACTTGCTCGGGTTCTAACCGTTCACTGATTCAGTAAGCATGAGAGCCCCTAGGTCCCATTCATTTTGGTGCCCCTAGGTTTAAACCATCAATCCTCACCTCTTGGCCACTCATCGCGGTAATGAACCAGATATAATAAAATCAAGCAGTGTGACGGGGATCAGCCATCTAGAATATGACAGATATCTACCGTTCATATTTTCTGAATCAGCACCCACTAGACTAATGTCCCTATGCAAACTTTCTACTATAGTGTATATATGTACATGTGTCTCTATACTAACATATAATACAATAGTTGTGTCATGTTGTAGGCACACAATAGAAGTTGACTTACTTGGAGTCCTTAGCTCTCAGTAGGATTTCACCCTCAAATGTATAGTCTAGTTATGCTTAGCCAATACTGTAATTACCCATACAATATACTCGGATTAATTATGGCACTTTATAATTCATTATTATTATTTTTGGATAGTTTGGTCATTTTTAAAAAAATCACTTGTAAGGATTAAAGATCCTTATTTGGTTTTAAACCCATTAAAGAAATTCGTACTAAAAAATTTGAGACTAAACCCTAAGTCTCGGGGAGACTTGTCCTATAGTCTCAATAGTTAGGCTCGGGTATCGCAATAGTATTTTCCCACAATCCGCTGAAAATCTTATTCTTTAAAAGTATAGCTATTAACTCGTACTTTTAATAAGTCAGTTAAATATATAGAAGATTTTAGCTTGTATTATATCCAGAAAATACTAATCAAATTCCTAAATTATTTTTCAAGAAAATAACATCTTAATTTTCCTTTTATTTTTCTTAAGGTTTTAATCTCTAAAAACCGTTTTAAGAAAATCGCCTAATTTTAACGTAATTAGGAGAAACCATTAATAATTTCTTATCTTTATTAGTTAATACTCCTAAGTCAATTAATCAAGTTTGCTTACTATAAAAATAATTTACTTAATTATTTTCTCAAAATATAGGGCTTTTAAACCTTCTTTTAATTTATCAACTTAATAATAAATTAAATCTTTTATTTTTAGAAAGAATAGAAATTCTTTAATAAAAATAATTCTCACCAATCTCAAAGTCGTATTTTAGGTCAAAATATTTTTAAAACTTACCAAGTTTTTATCTTGCAATAAGCACAAATCTACTTTTTATCTTAAGTTCCAAAATCTCATTTTTACACTAAGTGTGAAAACCTCATTTTTCTCATTTTTAACTACATACTTTGTTAGGTCATAACATGAAATTTACTAACCCAATTGTTACTAAAATTTCCTAATTCAATATTTGGTATGCCTTTTAGGTCTCTATAAAATCTTAGGTGAAAAGGAGCATTTTTTATTGGTGAAAATATTTTCCAAACATTGAGGTAAAAATGACCTTATTTTCAAGACCTTATTTTTTCCAAACTTTGGCACTTAATAACTCTCAAACCGTTCATTGTATTTTGTTACAAAATTTTACAGTGGAATATTAGGTTATGCCAAGAATATGTCCACAAAATTTTAGAAAAAACTGGGTTCATTTCACCTATACAATGGCTGTCCAAACTTGGTCCCGAATTTAAGAATATAAAAAAAAACAGTTTTTTACTTAAACTTTGAAATAGCATAACTCGCTCATTTCTAAACATTTTTAAGTGTTTCAAAAGCTAAATTTTATTTAATCAATCTCAACAATACCACAGTATAGTTTAGTTTTACAAAATAAATATACAATGGATGCTTGACCCCTTGGAAGTCACAATTCAAAACTTGTATTTTTGTTTTAGGGTTTTCAACAAAATTCTTAGGGATTTTGGTCCCTATTTTCAAAAATCAACACACAAGAATCATAAAAATTATAAAGCAACTACCATAGCCTTATTACATCACCAATAAGAAACGTTAAGCATTAAATATACAAAATAATGCTTAAAAATAAAAACCATACAAAAAGAATTGTAAAACTCTTGTTGTTATTGCTTTAGGTTTTGATGTTTCTACTAGCTTTGAATCCTTCAAAACTCTTTCAAAACCTTAACCAACTCCCCCAAAAACATATATAGTTAGCTATTGAAATATCTTTGGTTAAAAACTTTACAAAAGTCATGTTTTTGAAACTTTACCTTACGGAAACTCTTCCTAGACGAATGCTTAAGTTTCCAAGCTTTCTTAGTGTTCTTGATGGTTGAAAATGGAGAGAAAACTTGAGAGATAAATTTTTAACAAGATGAATGTGATTTTTGAGGGGGGTGGGGGGTCGGTTTTGGGGGGTTGGAAGAGTTTAGACTACTCTAAAATATCTAAAACACTCAAGTGTTTTTACCTTTAACCACTTGTTGCCATTAACCCTAATTTAAATGGGATTTAAAACTTAATTAATTTGGTCCACACAATTTAATACTCTAACATGGCCAACCACCTCTTTTCTTTTTATGCATTTATATTATTATTATTTTTATATAAAGGTTAATAAACATTTCCTAAGAAGAAAAATTCAAAATGACTTTCTATAACTTTTTTCACTCATATAAAGTTTTAAAAACAAAACTTAACATATAATAATTAAATTAAATGTCTCTCACATTTAATTTAATTGATCACACAATAAAATTTAACTTAAGGTCCATTTATGGAATAAAATTCCCCAATTCGGTAAAATTAAGCATTTTAACACAAAACACCCTAAAATTTCCATTTCCTCTTTCGTTTATTATTTTTGACCAGAGTTTAATTTTTATGAATGTATTTTATGCCCAAAATATATTTTCCATAGTTTTTCATTTTATTTTCTGAGATTTTTACCCAATTAGGGTTTTTGTGTCGGTCCAAGACTGAAAGTCGTATCTTGACTTTTAAATCACAAAATTCATAATTTGGCTAGCAATAACTCATGGAAATAAATTCCAAACAAATATAATATTATTTAAAATAATATTCTTAACTCGAGGAAAAAAATCCCGACCCGAGTCGTTTAAAGGCATCTGAAACGTAGGGCGTTACACATTGAATGAAAGGTTCAGGAAGCAACACCCTCCCACGGTTGAGAGCAGTCCAAACCCACTGCGGGCAGAACGGTGGACGAACATGACTTCTTCTATCCTGTATTTCATGGGGGTGGAAGGAAATGAGAGGGTGGCTTGTGCCAACTACATGTTGAGGGAAGATGCTCGCATCTGGTGATAAGTTGTGTCTCAGAGGAGAGATGTGACTATTATGACTTGGGATGAATTTGGGGATGTCTTTAATTAGAAATATTATAGTGTTGTAGTTCAAGCTGCAAAGGTGGATGAGTTTACCAATCTGACCTAGATTAGGATGACCGTCACAGAATATGCCTTGAAGTTCGACCGGTTGGCTAAGTTCGCACCGGATTTAGTTCCTACTGATGTGGCAAGAAGGGATTGATTTGTACAGGGGTTGAATATGATAATAGCCTGTGATGTTAAGATAATGTAGGATCCGAGGACTACCACTGGTTCTGGTTGAGATAATGGCCCCAGCGAGCTAAAGAGAAAGGGCCCAGATTCTTTTGTTCCTCCTTGTCCAGATAGGAGGGCACGGGGTGCCTTTAGTGGCCATTAGGGCGGGGGAGAGAATTGGAGAAGCTTCCCAGAGTGTCCACGGTGCAGGCAATGAAATCTGGGGGAGTGCAGAGTTAGAGCATGCTTCATCTATTGGAGTGTCAGTCACTTGAGGAAGGACTGCCTACAAGCCAGAAAAGAAGAACCAAAGAAGAGTGACAACCTCACTCCATCTAGAGTGTTCACTTTGACCCACACCGAGGCTTAGGCTAGTCCCTTAGTCGTGACAGGTAAAATTTCTAGTGTTGGTTCTTCATTTACTGCATTAATTGATTCAGGGGCTTCTCATTCGTTTGTATCTGCTAGGGTGATAGACCGTTTGTGTAGACCATGTGACCTGTATACTAGGGGATTTAGGACTTTGTTTCAAACTGAGAACTGGTAGTCTCTAGGAGGTGGGTTAGATCATTACCAGTAGAGATAGATAGTAGGGAGTTGTCTGTGGATCTGATTGAACTAGTGATGGATGACTTTCATATGATTTTGAGGATGGATTGGCTGGCAAGTATGGGGCGATGATAGATTGCGAGCGAAGGATGGTAACTTTTGAGTTGGAAGGAGAGGAACCCTTTGTGTTCATGGTGACAGTGAGTGGACCACAAGAACCTATGATCTCTGCATTGAAGGCCAGGGACCTATTGCAAGAAGGATGCATAGAATTCCTAGCAAGTATAGTGGATACCTCTACGATCGTTTCAGTTGGACCAGATGAGACAAGACTAGTGTGTGAGTTCCTTGACGTATTTCCTGCAGACCTACCAGGATTGCCACTACACCGAGAGATCGAGTTTGTTATAGAGTTTTCCTAGGCGCAGAACCAGTATTGAGGACACTCTATAGAATGGCTCCAGCAGAGTTGAAGGAACTGAAGATTCAGTTGCAGGAATTATTAGATCTAGGATTCATTAGACCCAGCTTTTCACTGTGGAGTTCGCTAGTGCTGTTTGTCAAAAAGAAGGATGGATATTTAAGAATGTGCATCAATTACAGAGAGTTGAATAAGCTGACTATTTGGAATAAGCATCCACTGCTTAGGATCGACGACTTGTATGACTAGCTACAAGGGAAGATGATGTTCTCTAAGATTGACCTTCAGTCTGGCTACCATCATTTAAGGATTAAGGAGGAGGACGTACCGAAGACCGCATTCCGTACAAGGTATGGAGATTATGAATTCCTAGTCATGTCCTTTGGATTAATTAATTCCCCAGCAGCCTTCATGGACATGATGAATAGGGTCTTCAGTGATTACTTGGATAAGTTTGTGATCGTATTCATTGATGATATATTGATGTACTCCCAATCAGAGATAGAACACGAGCAACTTCTTCATTTGGTACTACAGCGACTAAGAGAGCATAGGCTATTTGCTAAGTTCATTAAATGTGAGTTCTTGTTACCCCAAGTAACATTTCTTGGCCACATTGTGAGTAAGGAGGGGACTCTGGTGGACCCAAAAAAGATAGAGGCGGTTAGAGATTGGCCGAGACCTAACAGTGTACCAGAGGTTAGAAGCTTCTTTGGATTTGCAGGGTACTATCAACGTTTTAATGAGGGATTCTCTAGAATAGCCACATAGTTCACTGAGATCACACATAAGAAGACCAAGTATAACTAGATAGATAGATGTGGGAACAATTTCAAGGAGTTGAATTGGTGACTGATCACCGCTCTAGTACTGAGTCTTCCATCAGACAAGAAAAAGTTTGTAGTCTACTACGATGCTTCAAGGCAGGGTTTGGGTTGTGTATTAATGCAAGATGGGAAGGTGATAGACTATGCATCTAGACAGTTATAGGAGTACTAGTAGAGGTATCCGACTCATGATCTGGAGTTGGTAGCGGTGGTGTTCGCACTAAAGGAATGGAGGCATTACATGTATGGAGAGAAGTGTGAAATATACCCTGATCATGAAAGTTTGAAGTATTTCTCTACTCAAAAGGATTTAAATGACTGTGACATTTTGTACCATCCAGGAAAGGCCAATGTGGTGGCCAATGCATTGAGCCGGAAGGGCCCAAAGCAGTTGTTCAGTTCAAGATTTATATCAAAAAAGCTAGCTGAAGAGATGACAAGTGCAGAAATTGAACAGGTAGTTAGTCAGCTAGCCAACATTACTATTCAGTCCACGCTCCTTGAGAGAATTAGAGAAGAATAGAAGGGGGATCCACAGTTGAGGAAACACAAGAAGTATGTCTTAGCTGGACCAGCTAAAGACTTTTCTCCTTCAGGGGTAGATATGTTGAGGTATAAGGGTCGGATTTACATTTTGATGGATTCTAGTATTAGGCGAGAGATTCTGGATGAGTCTCATGCCACTACATATTCCTTAGATCCATGTACGATGAAGATGTACCAAGATTTGAAGACTCTGTATTGGTGGCCAGGAATTAAGAAGGACGTGGGGGATTATGTGGCCAAGTGTTTGACTTATCAGCAGGTGAAGGTTGAACATCAAAGACCAGTAGGGTTGCTATAGCCTTTAGGGATACTAGAGTGGAAGTGAGAAGATATAACCATGGACTTCATGGTTGGATTGTCAAGGACGGTGGGGAACATGATTTTGTGTGGGTGATTGTGGATAAGTACATCAAATCAGCCCACTTTTTGCCTATTATAACAACTTATAAGATGGAGCAGTATACTGAGTTGTATGTAAAGGAGATTGTGTGAATCCATTGGGCTCCGAGGTCGATAGTGTCTAACAGGGACCCCACCTTCACCTCTATGTTTTGGGATAGCCTACCGAATTCTATGGGCATGAAGTTGTGGTTCGTTACCGCCTATCATCCTCAGACGGATGGACAGTCTCAAAGGATGATTTAGGTACTAGTGGATATGTTGCGGGCCTGTGTTCTAGAAATTTGGGGATCTTGGAGTAAATGTCTCCCTTCAATTGAGTTTTCTTATAATAATAGTTGTCAGGAGACTATCAGAGTGGCTCCATATGAAATGTTGTGTGGGAGAAAATGCAGATCTCCCATTCATTGGGATGATATGAGAGAGAAGAAATACTTAGGCTCTCAGGTCATTCAATGGACTAACAAGGCAATTGAGAAGATTAGAGCTCGGATGCTCGCCTCCCAGAATAGGCAGAAGAGATACTCAGTCTTGAAATGTAGAAGTGGTTAGTTTCAAGTTGGTGATTGTGTGTTTCTCAGAGTTTCTCCTTTGAGAGGAGGGAAACTATTTGGAGTGAAAGGCAAGTGAAGTCCTAGGTTTGTTGCCCTCTTTAAGATCCTGGAACGAGTTGAATTGGTGGCATACAGATTAGCCATGCCTTCAGCCTTATCAGGGATCCACAACATATTTCATGTGTCTATGCTCCGAAAGTACGTATCAGATCCTACACATGTGTTGAGTTATGAAAACCTGGATTTGGATCAAGATTTTTCCTATGTGGAGAAACCAGTTCAGATCCTAAATCAAAAGGATAAGGTCATGTAGAACAAGACCATTACCTTATTGAAAGTGTTGTGGAGAAACAACAAGTTAGAAGTGGCAACTTGGGAGATTGAGTCTAAAATGCGAGATCAATATCTCGAACTATTCAGGTAAATTTCGAGGAGGAAATTTCTGTAAGGAGGGGATAGTTGTAATGCCCCAAATACAATAACTTATTTCATTGTAATATAACATGATTAATTGTGATATATGTGTATCAATGCGTGATTACTCGAATTATATTATTATGGCTAGATATGCATGTTTAGGTGACTTAAATATGCATGTAGGCCCGTTCGTGTTTATATGGGCATATTTGTAATTTTTGACCCATTGAGGGTATATATATATGTTATGTTTATGCATTTACTGAGATAAATTATTGTATGCTATGTACGTGGAGTTTTCTTGCTGGGCCTTGGCTCACGGGTGCTCTATGATGCATGTAAGGGCAAGGGAAAGCCCGACCAAGCATGAGTTGGAGGGCATGGAGTGGCGCATACATGTTTGGCCTACTTGGACCCCATGGCTGGGGTAGTTTTGAAGAAAATTGTGCAAACGTTTGATATTGTTGCTTAGGTTGACTGTACCCTAACTTTTGAGTTGTAAATATATTTTAAAACCATATTTTGGGATCCCAGTGTAACAATTTTAATGATTCAAATGAATGTCCAACCTTTTCTACTAAATTTTCACTAAATGAGTCTTTATTTTGATTTAATCACACTTTTTGGTCTAATACCTCGATTAGCAAGCTAATGGAACATTTTAAAATCACATGGTAACGACTCTAGGGTACTAAGGCGTTACAGCTTGGTATTAGAGTGTAACGTCCCAAATTACCTAATAAGGCTAAAGGCCTTGATTAGGGGGCTAGGATGGCAATATATGGAATTTATATGTTTATGTGATATATATGCATGTAATTATGTGATTATGTGAGTTATATGATAATATGACTAGATATTCATGTTTAGGTGTATTAGGTGTTGACGGTGAAATCTCGTCAACGAAATTAGGTCGGAAAACTCAAAGGTAAATGCGGCGATCTCTATATAAGAACTTAGAATTAACTTATGAAAGGATAAACACAGATGAACAATAGAGTGAAAAAATGTATATTTCTGAATGGCCTCTGCATACAATGAATTTTCCAACCCCCTTTCAGGTGGCCTTAGAGTTCATTTTATAGTAGGCTCTAATGGCCTTAGGTACATAGTGGTCCAGGGGACCAAGTGGTACATACGTACTGTATTAGGGGAGTGGCTTCAGAGGTTGTGGTTGTACATCCCGTACAGGAGCAGGTGTCAGGAGGATGTCTCCACTACTTGTCTGTACCCATGTCTGATGTGTGGTGGCAGGCGTATTGGCGCAGGAGGTAGTGGTGTTGGCTCTGACCTATGGTCGTAGACGTACGGACCATGATCCTTACCTCAGCAATCTCACTGGCACTGGTATCCGTACTTAGTACTTGGTCGTACAAATATGTCTCATTCGACTCGTACTGGATCTCCTAAGCATAGGGACTTCGAGGTGTGAGAAAGGGGATCCTTGGTGCCCGTGCTGGTCGTGGCGTTGAGTAGGGCTCTTGGGCCCATACGTGTCAAGTGACGGAGTGTCGGCCTCCTGAGAAGATGGTGGGCTGATGGGCCTCCAGGGCGCGCGCGCGTGGGACCTTGCGCAGCCTCGCGCACGGGGCGCCATCGACAGCCTCGCGCATGGGGTGCCATAGATGACCTCGCAGCCTCCCTCGGCCTCGCGCATGGGGGGCCGTTGTCGGCCTCGCAGCCTTCCTCGGCCTCGTGCATGGGCATGGTGGGAGTGGCCCAAGGGCCTCGCGAAACGGTGGTCTCGCGAGGCGGGGTGGCCTCGCGAGACGGGAGGGCTTCGCGGATCGGTGGCCTCGCGAGACGGGAGGGCTTCGCGGAATGGTGGCCTCGCAGATCAGGAGGGCCTCGCGGAATGGTGGTCTCGCGGATCAGGAAGGCCTCGCGGAATAGTGGCCTCGCGGATCGGTGGCCTCGCGAGAAGGGACGGCCTCGCCCAGTTGATGGCCTCGCGGAATGGCAGCCTTGCGAGACGGTGGCCTTGGGGCTCTGCTTCGGCCTTATATTTTCTCTTGATGAGATTATAAGCGTGGAATATTGAGCATCCATAGGTGTATGTCCCGGGCGTCTTTGGCAGCGTTCACGCATATGAGTGCATCTTGACCCATGAGCATGTCAGCCTTGCGCAGGCACTTCGGACCTCATTATGTGAGGGCCTCGTGCACCTATCCTCGTGCAGTATTCATTGTGGCCCCTTAGCTTAGCAGGGCCAAACCTTGTGGCTCATAATGTGTTGTTTCTCATGAGATGATCTCCTATATTCAACAAGGCCTACAGGCTCGAGCCCCATAGCACGAATAAGCGACCCTTAACCCTATGTTCCAACCAGGGACTAAAGAGTTTCTTTTTGGTGGATTTTTGGCATCCACACTTGCCCCCCAGTCTATAGGGAGGCCTTTTGGCGTTCTTGTAGACTCTTCTCTTCTTTTGATTTTCTATTCTGTGTATATATATTATTATTTTTTTATTTATTTTTTTTTTTTTATGCTCGAGGTCCTTTGGAACCCTCGCGAAAGGGGGTTCGATAGGTCTCTCTTTGGTGCACCTTGGTTGCACCTATAAGGATATATTGACCCCTTGGGTTCTAGTTATCCTTTTATACATTTTCGCGCGCGCTTATTATATCTTGCGAGAAGCGTCCTTCTCGTCATTAGGCATAGTACTATTTTTGCAAGCGTCTTCTTTGAGACCCTTTTTGCAAGCGTCTTCTTTGAGACCCTTTTCGGAAGCGTCTACTTCGAGACCCTTTTCGATAGCATCTACTTTGGAGACCCTTTTTGGAGGCGTCTACTTTGGAGACCCTTTCCGGAGGTGTCTACTTCGGAGACCCTTTCCGGAGGTGTCTACTTCGAAGCCCCTTTTTTGGAGGCGTCTACTTTGGAGACCCTTTCTGGAGTTGTCTACTTCGGAGACCCTTTTTTGGAGGCATCTACTTTGGAGACCCCTTTTGGAGGCATCTGCTTTTTAGGTGATTTCCCCTCAGGTGGGGACTTTCATGGCTAGAGGGTCTTCGTTCGATCTCAAACATGGTCAGCGACCCCTCTAGCATGATGCCCCCTTCTACATGGAATCTCCAGACGTATCGGTAGTATGGCCACTGGAGGAAGGTTCGCTTTCTTCGACATGGAAGTTCTTATGGCCCTCTTCCACACGTATGTACCTCTGTGCTCTCTCAAAGAAGTCGTCCAAATCAGAAACTTCTCTTTTGAGCCTGTTACTCCATAACTTGCTTCCTGGATGAACTCCGGCTGTAATAGCCATCTTGAGCTCTGCTTTGGTTAAATTTCCCATCTTTGTTGCTTCTATACCGAACCTATGGATGTAGTCCTTCAAACTTTCATTCTTGCCTTGTTTGATGTTAGCGAGGTGGGTAGTTGGCGTGACGTAGTCACACGCTGCATGGTGTTGCTGAAGAAATTCATTAGAGAATTGTTGCCATGACTTGATTGTTCCTGGCCTTAATCTCCTGAACCACTTGTACGCCACTCCTTTAAGAGTGACGACGAAGCAATGACATTTTGCTCTGCTCTTAACCCCTCTTAACCTCATCAAGTTATTGAAGGAGTCTAAGTGATATTTTGGGTCTGTAGTCCCCTCGTACGGAGTCATGCGAGGCTCTCTGAAGCTAGTGGCATTTGTTCAGCCTGAATCTCCCTTGTGAAGGGTGAATCACGGTCGAATTCTCCAACATCCATGTGCCCCCCATGTGTAGTGGTGATCTTGCCTCGAGGGCTTCGCATTTTGGTGTCTAGTCCCCTCCTCTTTTTGCATAAGGAATTTTGCAGGTTCTCGGGCTGATCCCTTGCCTTGGTTGTGTCCTTCGGTGGAACCGCGGGGGGTACGTCTCTTACCTCTGACCTCTCCCCATGGAGCTCTTTTCTTAGGCCAGGGGGTGCCTCTTTTGAGGGGACTTCGGCCTCATTCTTACGACCATCATCTTCTCTTTGCCTATGCTCCTGGGGACATTTCGTTGGCCTATGTCCCCCATGGTACTTTGCCTGGGGGGTTTTACTGGTGGAAAGTTGGGTTCCCCCATCGTCTATGGGGACAGTGTTTTCCCCTTTTTCATGCTCCTTCCCTTTACGCTTTGGGAGGGGTATGCTTGACTTCCCTCGCAATAGGTCATTTAAAACCTCTTGCATGTTCTCTATCTGGGTTTCCAGCTTTTGAGTCTTTTTGTGTAACTCTTGAATCTCATCCCTATAGAGGCGAGTCCTTGAGCCTGAACTTACCGAGCGTACCCCAGGACTCTTGCTTGGCCCGTGTGTTGGGAGACCTGGGTCTTGATGGCCTGAGCGTGGTGCTACCGGAGGCCGGTGAAGTGAATGCACTGGCGGCTCCAAATGACCTCCGTCGTGCCAGATGTTCGGAGATGAGGCTTCCTTCTCCTCCCTTGGGGGAAGAGACTCCTCCGGTCTGCCTCCATGTTTAGGCGGAGGGGGGTCTTTCTGGGTAGCCCTCCGCTCTACTTCATCCCGGAGAACCTCATCATCTTGTATTTGCCATAGGCGTTTTGAACGTCTTAGCATCTTTCTTTGCTGGGAATGATGGAAGAACACTGGCTTGATGTTTGTTCTTCCCACAGATGGCGCCAAACTGTTGACGGTGAAATCTCGTCAACGAAATTAGGTCGGAAAACTCAAAGGTAAATGCGGCGATCTCTAGATAAGAACTTAGAATTAACTTATGAAAGGATAAACACAGGTGAACAATAGAGTGAAAAATGTATATTTCTTAATGGCCTCTGCATACAATGAATTTTCCAACCCCCTTTCAGGTGGCCTTAGAGTTCATTTTATAGTAGGCTCTAATGGCCTTAGGTACATAGTGGTCCAGGGGACCAAGTGGTACATACGTACTGTATTAGGGGAGTGGCTTCAGAGGTTGTGGTTGTACATCCCGTACAGGAGCAGGTGTCAGGAGGATGTCTCCACTACTTGTCTGTACCCATGTCTGATGTGTGGTGGCAGGCGTATTGGCGCAGGAGGTAGTGGTGTTGGCTCTGACCTATGGTCGTAGACGTACGGACCATGATCCTTACCTCAGCAATCTCACTGGCACTGGTATCCGTACTTAGTACTTGGTCGTACAAATATGTCTCATTCGACTCGTACTGGATCTCCTAAGCATAGGGACTTCGAGGTGTGAGAAAGGGGATCCTTGGTGCCCGTGCTGGCCGTGGCGTTGAGTAGGGGTCTTGGGCCCATACGTGTCAAGTGACGGAGTGTCGGCCTCCTGAGAAGATGGTGGGCTGATGGGCCTCCGGGGCGCGCGCGCGTGGGACCTTGCGCGGCCTCGCGCACGGGGCGCCATCGACAGCCTCGCACATGGGGTGCCATAGATGACCTCGCAGCCTCCCTCGGCCTCGCGCATTTGGGGCCGTTGTCGGCCTCGCAGCCTTCCTCGGCCTCGTGCATGGGCATGGTGGGAGTGGCCCAAGGGCCTCGCGAAACGGTGGTCTCGCGAGGCGGGGTGGCCTCGCGAGACGGGAGGGCTTCGCGGATCGGTGGCCTCGCGAGACGGGAGGGCTTCGCGGAATGGTGGCCTCGCAGATCAGGAGGGCCTCGCGGAATGGTGGTCTCGCGGATCAGGAAGGCCTCGCGGAATGGTGGCCTCGCGGATCGGTGGCCTCGCGAGAAGGGACGGCCTCGCCCATTTGATGGCCTCGCGGAATGGAAGCCTTGCGAGACGGTGGCCTTGGGGCTCTGCTTCGGCCTTATATTTTCTCTTGATGAGATTATAAGCGTGGAATATTGAGCATCCATAGGTGTATGTCCCGGGCGTCTTTGGCAGCGTTCACACATATGAGTGCATCTTGACCCATGAGCATGTCAGCCTTGCGCAGGCACTTCGGACCTCATTATGTGAGGGCCTCGTGCACCTATCCTCGTGCAGTATTCATTGTGGCCCCTTAGCTTAGCAGGGCCAAACCTTGTGGCTCATAATGTGTTGTTTCTCATTAGATGATCTCCTATATTCAACAAGGCCTACAGGCTCGAGCCCCATAGCACGAATAAGCGACCCTTAACCCTATGTTCCAACCAGGGACTAAAGAGTTTCTTTTTGGTGGATTTTTGGCATCCACATTAGGTATGCATGTGGGATTGTTTCTAATTAGAAGGACAATTTTAGTAATTTTGGCCCGTTGAGGGCATTATTGTATATATGTGTTATATGTGAGAGACCACATTATTATGTGGGTTTAATTGGGTTACTCGGCACGAGATGATCCTGGAGATCAAGCTAGCGCGAAAGTCACTATGGGACCTAATACCCGACTCGGGGCGAGTCATAGGGTATTTTTGGTATCTAGTACCATACTGAGTTGTCGCGTAACGGGAATACATATTCAGTAATTTTTTACCCGTAAAGGGTATATATATGTGTGTTATGTTTGTGATATGACTGAGACCAAAGTGTTGTGGAGATATATTTGAGATGTGTAGTCTGAGGCGGTCCTAGGGAGCAGATTAGCAGAATAGTCACAACGGGATCAAATACCTAGGGGTATTATGGGAACTTGGCATGTGTTCGGGATGTATCAGGTAACAGGTAGTTATTTCACGGTTATTTGGTTATGTAAGGATTAATTGAGGATTTATAGAAATACTCGAGGAATTAACGGGAATGTGGCAAATGATGGATTTGCCCTTAGAGGCATTAAATGACTAAGAATTCATATATTTTGGTCATTTTCAAGCTAAGGATAGACTTGGTTAGGCTAACTTCAGCAGAACACTTAGAAAATAAAACCACAACCCTCTCGACCCTTTCTCTCTCTCTCTCTCTCTCTCTCGATACATACTCTCCCTGTCTTTAGCTTGGGGTTATTGCTAAAATTCATAAAGAAATGCTTGGAATTGAAGGGGGATTGGGGCTTGGAACTTACTAGCAGCAGCATACATGGCATGGTTCTTCAGTAAGTTTTTATCGTAGAGGCTCGGGTTTAGGGGATCGTGCTGAGGATCGCACCATACAGTCAGTTCGAGACTCAGGTAAGAAAACTGTTTGTGCCCGTAGAACAGGGCATGGCCCGATTATCTATGTTTAGTGTTATGTAAAAATGTTTTTAATTCTTTGCTATCTTTGCGAGATTATGACTAATTAGCGAAGGCCGGGATTGTTGAAGGGTGGGATCGGCAAAGGCCGGGAATGGCAACAAGCATGTTGAATGTAGGCCAAACGACAACAAGCATGCTGAATGTAGGTCGCCATGGCATGGAGATCTAGGGTGTTGTACTCATCCATTCAGTAAAGATCGTCACCCCGGTTCCTGGTAATCCACCTTGGTCGGCACAGGCTGCTATGTGAATAGTCTGTTGTATCTTTTTAAAGTTATGCATTTACTGGAATAAATTGTTATATGCTATGTGTGTGGAGTTTTCTTGCTAGGCCTTGGCTCACGGGTGCTCTATGGTGCAGGTAAGGGCAAGGGAAAGGTCGACCAAGCATGAGTTGGAGGGCATGGAGCGCCGTGTACATGTTTTGCCTACATTGTCGCCACGATTGTGGTAGTTTTGAGGAACACTTTGTAAACATTTGATTTTTTCGGTTAGGTCGACTATACCCTAAATTTTGAGTTGTAAATATATTTTAAAACAATATTTTGGGATCCCAATGTAACTCTTTTTATGATTCAAATGAATATCCAACCTTTTCTTCTAAAGTTTCACTAAATGAGTCTTTATTTTGATTTAATCACTGATTTTGGTCTAATACCTCGATTAGCAAGCTAATGACACATTTTCAAATCACATGGTAAGGATTCTTTGATAGTAGGGCATTACAATCGGGATCTGACAAACCTTCGACCGGTACTATACTCAAAGTGTCTGCGTCTTTGGTGCTTACTAGTTTAGCTAAGGCATTGACGCTGGAGTTCTAGTCGCGAGGTACTTGCTGTAGAGTATACTTCTCAAATTGTGCTAGAAACTCTTTGCTTTTTTTAGATAGGTAACCATCTTAAGACCCCTAGCCTAATATTCTCTGATGGTTTGATTAACAATTAGATGAAAGTCGTTGTATACCTAACGGTTCGTATTCGGCTTCATTTTTGGAGGCAGTTAAGTTGAATCGTATTGCACAGTGGAACGGATGCCCTTCGAGGTTTATTAGAATCAATCCTTCCCTCGAGTTATGCTTATTAGATGATCCATCCACGAACAGTCTCCAGGCAGGTGTTTGGTCTTGAGCTTCAGGCTCTATAGTCGGCTCGCTGGCTGGGAGTTCGGTGAATTCAACTACAAAGTCTACTAAGGCTTATCACTTTATGGATGCTCGTGGTGCATAAGAAATTTCCAACTACCCTAGCTTAACTGCCCATTTTAGTAGTCGACCATTGACTTCTGGCTTTCGCAAGACTTGCCGTAGTGGTTTGTCGGTATAAACTACTATGGGATAAGCCTTAAAGTAGGGTCGCAGTTTTCTTGATGCCAATATTAAGATGTAAGCCAATATCTCTATAGCCGAATAGCATAATACTTCTCCCACTAGCCTTTACTTATGTAGTATATTGCCTTTTGAATGTTGTCTTCCTCCCTGATCAAAGTAGCACTTGCAGCATACTTTGTTATTGCTAGGTAGATGTACAAAGTTTCTTCTTTGACCGGCTTGGACAGAATGGCCACTCGCGACATATGGTTCTTGAGTGCCTGAAAAGCCTGTTCGCACTCTTCTTTCCATTAAAACTTTTTGTTTCCTCCTAATAGATTTAAACATGGGACGGATTTGTCCATAGACTTAGATATAAATATACTCACATCCACAATCCTTCATGTTAAGTTTTTACATCTTTAATTTTTGTTGGTGACTGCATCTCGATCAGCGCCCGAATTTTTTCAGAATTGGCTTCGATTCCTCGCGAGTTTACTATGAATCCCAAAAAATTTCTTGACCCGATTCAAGAGGATTAAGCTTCATCTGATTTTAATTCAAGATGTTGAAGCATTCCTATAATTCCTTATTGTGTTCACCAACTCTTTTCAACTTAACCAGCATATCATCAACGTAACCTCCATGTTATTGTTGATCTGGTCTTTGAACATGTGGTTTACCAGCCGTTGGTAAGTCGCACCAACATTTTTCAAACAGAAGGGAATTAGTTTGTAACAGTAAAGCCCTGTATCTATTCGAAATCTGGTGTGTTCTTCATCTGGTGGATGTGTACTAATTTCATTGTAGCTGGAGTATGCAATCATGAATGATAAGATTTCATGCCTTATTGTTCCATTGACTAGATAGTCGATCCATGGAAGTGGGAAACAATCCATGCGCATCCTCCATTTACCATTCGGTTTAGGGAATAATACGGGATTAGAGACCCAAGATGGATAAAACGCCACCCTAATGAATCCATTTTCCTTTAGCTTCTTGACTTCTTCTCTTAAGGCTTTAGACCTGTCTTTGTCGAGCAACCTTCTTTTTTATTATACTAATGGGTGGTTTTTGTCTATGTTTAGGACATGGCTGATAACTACTGGGTCGATTCCAACCGTGTCTTTATGTGACCTGGAAAAGACCTCCTAGTTCTTCCTCAAAATCTCCACCAAATTTTCTTTCATTGTTGTCTCTAAGATTTTATCTACTTTCACAACTCTGGTCGGATCTTTTTCTTCTAGTTGGACCTCCTCAAGAACGTACATGGGTCCAATACTTTACTCAAAATCCCCAAAGCGAGGATCTAAGTCCTTTTTCTCACTCTGGGCAACACCCTATTTGGTGACTTGTTCACTTGATTGGGCTTGTGCCTCATTTACCAATAGCAACCTCTTTTCTGTTCCGCTTCCCGATTCACACTTTCTACCTTTTGGGATAGAGGAGTTATAACATTCTCTTGCCTCTCACTGATTTCCCAACACCCACCCAACACCTTCATCGATTGCAAACATCATCGCTAGATGCCAGATTGAAGTCACTGCTCGTAGATTTACTAGAATGGGTCTTCCAATCATGACATTATACGCGAATGGACAATCGAATACTATAAAATTACTGAGTAATGTCTTGTTTGTGGGTGTCGTTCCTACCATGACCGGGAGTTTGATCGACCATGTTGGTGCTAATCCTTCACAAAAGAAACTGTAGATGGTTTTGTTGCATGGTTCTAAATCTTGCACTGAAAGTTTCATTCTTTCAAGTGAAGACTTGTATAGAATGTTTACTGAGCTTCCAATATTTACAAATACTTGTTTCACCTTCATGTTTGCAATTTGAACGTCCATGACCAAGGGATCTTAGTGGGGGAATCAGACATGTTGTGTGTCCAGCCTAGAGAAAGTTATACTATTTTCCTCTGTTCAAGCTTTTTTTGGAGTTCGCTCCTCGACGTTTAACATTTCTATGTATTTTTCATGATGTAGGGTTCTGGCATATCTCTCCCTTTCCTTACCACTGTCACCATATATATGCGGTTCCTTGTAGATAGTTAGCAATGTACCAGTGATTGGGGCTGGCTGTAGAGGAGGTGAGCGTTGGTGTATAGGTGCCTGCTCGTTGCCTCTGTTAGCCCTTTGCTGGGAGTTTCCCCCTACCCTTACATATCGTCTCAGATGTCCTTGTCGTATAAGGAACTCGATTTCGTAGTCATTGTGGAAACGATAGAACTTGGTTATGTCCCGCTTGGATATGTCTTTTCTGATTGGGGCCGGTCACCTGAAAGGGAATGTGGTGTTGCTGGGCTAATACACTCATGCTCTGTTGTTGACCAGGGCCGTATAGTTAGTGAACTTCGGCTCGTATCTGTTCTGCTTAGGGCGCTTGTTATCAGATGTCGCTTGCTCAAAATTTACCATGTTTCCTCCGTTCTTATTACTGCCTTTGTCGTTATTACTGTTTGGTTTGCCAGACCCACTAGAAGCTTTGGTCGACTCTTCCCTCTTGCCTTGGTCAGCCTTTGGAGACTTTCCTTCATTGGGGATAGCCTACTCCAACTTGATATATTTGTCTGCTCGATCTACAAATTCTTGAATACTCTTGACCCCATGTCTCTATAGGCTGCTCCAAAGGGGAGATTGGCGTTGCACTCCAGTTGTGATGGCCACCATCTGTCCCTCATCCCCAACAGTCGTGGCCCGAGAATCTACTCGCATATACCTCTGTATGTACTCCTTGAGAGGTTCTCCTTCCTTCTGTCTGATATCGACCAGCTTACTAGCCTCTGTCAGATGTATCCGACCATCATAAAAATGTCCGTAGAACTATTTTACAAACATCTCCCATGAAATTATGTTGGCCAGTGTAAATTTGAAGTACAATTCTTGGGCAGCACCGTATAAAGTAGTAGGAAAGATCCTACATTGAGCATCTTCGGAGACTTTCTGGATGTCCATATGTCTCTCAAACTTATTCACGTGAGATACTGGGTATTCTCTTCTAGTAAAGTTGGGCAGTATTGGCATTTTGAATTTTCTTGGGATTTCTTCCATAGTAATTATGTTGATGAATGTGGTTCCCTTTCTCCGGTCATACTCAATATGGGACATTTTATTCTCGAAGTTGCACAACCTGATTCAGGCATCTATTTGAGCCTTAATAGTGTCTGGTATTGTAACGCCCTAAACTCCAGGGACCGTTACGGTGCACATTGCAAACAGTGCTAAACTCGCTGATCGAGTCATTTGGCCATAAACGTGTAACTAAGTATGATTAGCGGTTTAGGGATTAAAATTTTGGTTAAGATATAACATTTCACTAGAACGTTTATTATATACATTGGGATCCCAAAAATATAATTTAAAGGTCTATTACAAGAAAATATTTACAACCAGCCGATCTAAGCGGCAAAACAGGGTTTAGCCCTAGTTCCTCTCCTTCAAACCTCGGCTGTGGCGGTCGAGTAGCAGCATATGTACACATCGTCACCTAAGCTCTCCAACTCAAGGATGGTCCAGCTTTCTTTTTCCTTTACCTGCACCACATAGCACCCGTGAGACGAAGCCCAGTAAGAAAACTCAATATGCTCATGAACAGTCATATCATGATATCAAATCATATCTGGCATGCCTAGCAAACATAGCTCAATTCAAGCATGCAAATAATCTCATATAATTCTGGGGAATTGAGGATAAGAAATCCTTCCCTCCTGATTGGATGACTATCAAGTTCATCTTAATCTGATGAGTAATTTAACACTAGAGGTTCTGGTAAACCATACTGAGTGACTGTCAAGAAAGTCACTACGGGGCTCAATACCCAAAGCCATGCAAATGATGATCAGAATGATCATACAGAGCTTATAGCCCTGAATAGATGAGTGAATATCTCTTTGAGGTTCTGTTAAACCATAATGAATGACTGTCAAACAAGTCACTATGGGGCTCGGTGCCCATAGCCATGTAACGAAATCGTTACCTGGCTTTCCTGCAATGGCTCTAACCAGATGAGTGACTGATGGGTAGTCACTAGCTTAAACAGATGAGAGACTGATGGGTAAGTCTCACGGGCTCAACACCCATAGCCATGTGACTAAATATTCATCGTGGCTCTAAATGACTAGCCTTTGGCTAGACAAGCGCTCAGAGTATTCATCGAACCTGAGGTCGGTCCGGCATTAATGCTCTTTGAGTCATTCAATCCAGATATTGATTAGATCTAATCTTTATTGGCTTGCGTTGAACATGCCAAGGCCGTCCTGACTTATGAGTCAGCACTGTGTGACCAGTGCCCAGTACCACTGCCGAACCTGACTAATGAGTCACAGCTTCACACTTGATACTGGCACCTTTGCCAATTCTGACTAATGAGTTAGTGCCATGCACAAGTAAGCATTGCTACCAAACATATGTCATATGTCGAATATTCAGACATAAGGCATTCAGTATGCTTACTTAACAGTTGCTAGCACAATTATGATCATGCACAAACACAGAGACTCAAGCTCTAACCAATCTCACGGTCAATATTCACGGCATGCCCTAATCACATGTTTCTCGTGCATCACATGCATCACACTTAATCATCCAGCATGCCTCAATAATAACCATATGCAAACGAGCAATATTGCTAAGCATTCAATATGTTGTCAATGTTTACATTTAAACATCCAACATGCATCAAGAATAACAATGCATGTCACATATGGGGTGCAGTTTTCTTAACTTTGGTCCAAGCATAGGTTACCAATAAGCGAGCCACAAACACGATCCTGATTCCAAGCCCCTAGTGATAACCTAGTCACAACCATGATATAAACCTCATCAAAATGAGTAAATAAATACTTCCAAGCCCAACCCAAGCCTCCGGGACATCGAATCCAACTCAACTAGGTAGTAGGATCGATCCCAGGCCCTTAGAGTTAAGTTCCCATCACAAAAACTCATTTTTGGGCAATTTTTTCATCAAGGGCCGCAGCCCTCCAAGGACCATGTCGCGGCCCGCCCCCCTGGCAGAGCCTCCTCCACCTTCATCAAGCTAGGGCTGCGACGCCCTAGAACAAGGTCGCGGCCCAACCTCGTACCAGTCACTTTTCCTCGTTTTCCCACTTTTAAAACCTTCCAAAAACCTATCCAAACATCTCCAAATCCCAAAATAAAAGTTCCCAAACATCCCCATGATCCAAAACCCATAAAACCCAAGTCTCAATTCAATCAAATACTCATCAAAACACAAAATCCAATTTAAGCTTAAAAACTTTAAAAACTTAAAACTTAAAACTTGAATTACCTCCAATTGAGTTGTTTCCAACTAAATCCTCCAGCTAATAAGCTTCTAATCTTTCCTAGGATTGCTATGTCTCGATCCTCGCTTGAATCTGAGTCCTAAAACTCAAGTTACCTCCAAAAATGTGATCGGGAGACGAAAAGAAAACTTAGAGGGAGAGAGAATGTACATAATGTTCTTTTATTCTTTTAAAATGTTACTTCAAGCTTAAGTAGCCTCAACCAAATCCTTACACTCGAGGTCCCGAAAACACCCCCGGGGACAAAATAGTCAAAACCTCTAGAATTTCCCTCTGATCTTACTAACTCCCAATTTATCACCAAATATTCATTCCCATTACCCAATAACCCGGTAATGCTCTAAATACCCCTTGAATTACTCCGAGTCAAGAATAAATCCCGTTGTGACTTTCCCACTAGCTTACCTCCTAGGATCGTCTTTTTCTGAGTAACCCTGGCATAACCAAATAATAATAAAGCACCACACACATATCATATATGCCAAATATGCTCGAAATGGCCAAAATATGAAAATCACCCAATTACTCGGAAATGGGTTCACATGCATATTTAATACACCTAAACATGCATATTATCATTTAATAACATAATAAAGCAATTATAGCCCTCCCGGCCTCCTAATCAAGGTCTTAAACCATATTAAGAAATTTGGGGCATTACAGGTATAGTAGGGGAAGAGCAGCTGCTGTAGGTGGGATGTGCTCATCATGCCTTTCCCTTCAGCCATTAAGTACGTCCCTTAGGTCCTCATCCCTTTGCCTCTGCTCGCTTGCACCTAGTCGGTCAAAGACGTTGGGTTTTTTGGGCTACCCCCTAACATTCTCGATTGTTGGTCGGTTGTCCATTGGAGGAGGATTTTCCTGCCTGTCCCTTACCTCCTTTTGTCGATCAGTATTTCTCCTATTATAATCGGATTCCCCTTCATTGTAATTATTGACATCTTTGTATTGCGATCTGTAAGTATGTAACCCGCTGTATGCACTGTGCCCCTCTCTTCTCCCTAGCCCATCTCAGTAAACAAGAGGAGGCATGCATTGGTCGTTGGGTCCCCGGACATTGCTCTGTCGTGGGGGGCCCCAGACTACAGAGGCTAAGTCTGTCTGCCTTCTGCTTCCTGAGGGACACTGTCCCCTACAAGGTAGGTTTTGTTCATCAGTCGCCAGACGTCTAGGTCTCCTAGGATGTTATTCGTTCCAATTATGTCTGTGCTACTGTGTATTACCTCGACCAACACGAAAGGGCTGTTGTTGCTGGTTATTTCTAGTAGGATTCTAAGGTTGCCTTTCCTAGTGATCAGCTGGATGTTGTTCCGCCCACTGTGGACTCCTTGGGTATTATGGATTTGGAGGACATTGGGGGTGATCTAATCGTGGATTTAGAGGAGGATGAGGATTCGATGGTAGATCTGGCTGAGAGGTTTGTGCAGGTGGAACAGGTGGTTGTCCTCGAGCCAGTAGAATGGCCACCTCTAAATTCGTTGTCGTCTCTCTTTGTCGATGATCCATATCTGCCTATCTTTTGTTCAATTATCGACATTGTCATCCATAGTTCTAGCCATGTTCTCTTGGTTAGCTTTAATGGTAGCTAACTCGTCTTTCAACACTCCAAGAGTTGTTCGCAAGGTTTTAGCATCCATTTCCTCCTCTTCCAATTCCACCTATGGCTTATCCTCCGCTACGCCTGGTGGAGGAGGTGGATTTGGCACATTTTTCGATGTCTATCTAGTTTGACCCGCACTCGTGGAGTTCTTAGCCATTGTTTTCATGGAATTCTTGAGCTCAACTCACAATGAAAGCACCAAAATGTTTACCCTCGATTTAGTAAATGACACAGAGTTACGAAAAAGATAAGAATAATAGAGCTGAATGTAAGAATGTAAACGACACAATTAATTTATAGTGGTTCGACCCCAGAGATTGGTAATAACCTACGTCCACTTTGTGTTTTATTGATGTAAACCCTCAAAACTTGCGATCAGTGAACAAGGGTTCACTAAGTTTCACAAGTCTCGAAGATGGATACAAGTCCTGTGTATCACTATTTCTCTTTGAATACAAAATATTGCGTGTGATATAAATGAATCCTATGAGTCCTACTTATAGGCTCATGGATGTACATATGGACCTATGGACCATCCTTAACTTGCGTTACAAGCATAACATAATAGTAACATAAATAAAGATATTTACATATAAAATAATTAAATATCTAGGAAATATCTATCTTATAACTGTTTTTAAGCGTTGGTCTCGGTTCCATGAGCAACTCTGATCATATGCTTTTGTATACCTCCTTTTCTTGCTGCATAGCAAATTTGTACACCTATCGAGTAGCTTACTTTCTTCTTGACAATCTCGTCATCAGTCGACCAGTCCTACATTAATAATTTGTCACGTGATCTTAATGTGTCTCTTTAACATGTCATGTCATCATGCTAATATTTAGGGAAACATTAAATAAATTAATTAGAAAATTAGTTTCTAATTAATTATAAGGCCTAATGGATTTCTAAAAATTATTATGACGAGCCTAATAGAAGGAGAAGTAGATTAGAGTCTTATAATCAACTAAAGCACATTTTGTGATTTAAATTTCTATTTTTCATGGGTTATAAATTTAGAAATATCTAATAGATACTCAGTTCACAATTTATTTTTTATTTATTTATTTAAATAGATGTTAATTTATGTTTGATAACATGATCATGCATTAGTATATTACATGCCATACATGAATCCCCACATAGTTTTAATTAATCATGCATCTCGTTTTGTAGAAACATGATTATCTAGGATTGTCATATATGTTTATGTGAATTGTTTCGGTGAAATCAATTGCATGTAACCTACTAAGTCTCAAATTAATTAAAACTTGCTCAATCACACCAGAATAAAGGCAATAGTTAATATAGGCCTTTTAGGATAACTGACTTTATTTAAAAGATGTTTTAGCAAAGTTTGATGAATGTAATGGGAAATTATTTTAGATCACTTTAATTATAAAAACAGATTATTTTATAATTGTATGATTTTTTTTAATTAATTACATTCACATGGTTATAAATGAATTATTAACTAACTTTGAATTAATTGATTAGCTTAATAAAAAAAAATACTAAAATATTAAGTGGGAGAAGGTTGACATCTCAATGTGACATGTGGTCTCCATTATTAGTATAAAACCGCGACATATGATTAGGCCTCAAGGCGGCTTTCTTTCTGTTCCACTAAGGAGGGTTTCTGGTCATATTAATATCAAGTTTGGCATCTTATGAAGATAGGAAAGAGTGATATATTTTAGGTTTGACCGACCCTAAGGCGATACTCTCTAAGTTAAGTCATAACCTCCAAAATAATGGGTTACACTCACGAAGATACAACTAAACTTTTGTAGTGGATAATTGCATCATGACCAATCAAGCGGTACTTTATTTTTAAAAGAGAAAATATGAGATATTTTCAGTTTTAAATAATAAAGATAAGAATGCCTTATAGACTGTCTGAAATTAACATGACTGACCCTAAGGTGGCACTTTAATTGTCCGATAGTTTTATCGTGGAATAGTAAATGTTAAGTCGATGTGTTTTAATTGTTGCATTTATGCATCATATTTACTTTCAAAAAATTATAGATATTTATTCTTAATATATAATAACTTGTGTATATTTTATTTTCAGTTATAAAAATTGTAACGCCCTACTAATCTAGGACCATTAAACCGTGCGCTTAAAATAGTGCTTAACTCATTAAGCAAGTTATTTGGCATTGTTGTACCCTAAAATTAGCACGAGTTCAATTACTTAGCTCAGGTACAGCTGGCAGAGAAATATGTGGAAAAATTGCCAAGTAGAATATCTAGTTATTAATGATGTGAGTTGCTCGAGATTCAATGCAGTTCGTACACGGTATACAGGTTATTATCTGACCAACACATAGGATAACAACGAGTTTGAGACGTATAATGGTCAGATCCAGCTTTGGGCTCTTTCAACTTACTATGAGCTGAGGTTCAGGTACTTGTTAAACACGAGCTCGGGTGAGACAGTCAGATCATGAGAACTGAGACAGAACGCATACTGAAGAATCCAAGGAGATTCGGGGTTTCTTTATACGCCCATTAATGACCAAGCTGTATCACATATTTATAATTTATTATCTGAGATAGCAAGAATATATTTATTCTATTATACGAATCATAATCCAATGTAAATGAGAATAATTTGTAATAATTATATACCTTATTTATTTACGTAGTTTATTAACGTAGTTACCCAAATCTGTCCATGGAATTTCCCTATAAATACTAGGAATGTTGGACAGGAAGAGGGGGGCCATGAAACTCTGTAGAAATAGAGAGAGAAAAGTAATAATATTCACTTGTGGACTAGGTGGATTTTAACCACTGAACCACGTAAAAGTTATGTACTTTTGAGTGAGTGTTTACTATTTCATTATGGTTTATAATCTAGCACTAATCAACCAGTTTAATTTCTTAATACACTGTTGGTGAAAAATTGCGTCAACAGTTTAGTGCTTTCATTGAGAGGAAATTAGTGCTTCGCAAGTTAAATTCGACATTCATTATGGTGTTCACTCGATCAATGCATAATAATGAGACAGAATAGCTTGGTGTACAGGAGGCCCATCATACCGCTGTTCCCAATGAAAGGGGCCCGAATGTTCAGCAACTTCCGAGAAATCAACTGGCCAGTTAGGACGATACTGGGAGTTCAGCGTCACTACCGGCAAATCCTAATCCAGAATACCTGATTGTCATCGAGATGGAAAATGCCCAGTTAAGGAGCCATCTCTTTAGGAGAAATAGGCAGATTGAGGAGGTCTTGGCTCGGTTACTCCCTCTTGCAACCGACGTTAATGTCGGAAAGAGGCAAAGTGGGTCTCATAAGTCCCATAGGAATAACCGCTCTAAACCGAGTCGATCTGTCAGAACTGCCACTCTGAGCTCTATGCCTTCAGGGCTAAACCTTTAGAATGCTTAGCCCACTGATCATCATAGGGGTCATTAGCATGTTAGTCGGTCAGTCAGGACTGCGACCCCGAGTTCTGTGCCTTCCTCACAGATTCCCAAGAAATGGCCATAACAATCTGCGAGGAGGGGCTGGGACAAGCTCACAAAGGAAAAATGCTTTGGAAAATCCCTTTATGCACGATCAGAGCCCTAGGCACAGAGAACGAGGGACATTAGAATAGAACCAAGGCAGGCCAATTTAGTTTGTCCTGATGAAACAAGGATAGCCTCGCCAATAAGGCTTCCTTCGTCACCTGCAAGACATCCAATTCCCCTTGCCCTCATAGGGATGTTCCAGCTCATGGGAACAGCAGGAGAAATTCTCTCCCGTTCGTAAATACTTATGCCCCATGAACGCCTGCTGAGAATCCTGGTCCTCGATCTCAACTGAGAGCTGTAAGTTTCACAAATGGAAGTTATTGGATGGAAATTCAGCGTGGAGGCAGGTCCGAGAGCGACCTATGAAATCACTTGAGTTTAGCACAACGTCCTCGATATGATCCACAACCTGACCTGTGAGATCATTTGAACTCACACAAAAGGTATTCGGCTCAGGATGAGGATATTAGCTATACTCGGCATGAGGGAGGTCCGTCCACTGTACGTGACAATGGGAATGTCCCACATAACCAAGCTCGAACTTAGAGGGACATTAACCCATCAAACGTGTATAATAAGATGGGAGTTATTGAACAACCCCCAGCTAACCTAGGGACCAGGGACCAAACCCTTAAAGGACTGGCTCTAATGGAAGAGCAAATGAAAAGGCTCTTGTCTGGGAAGGAAAAGGATGACACGACTTAAATGAGGAGCTTGAACCTTTTTCAACAAACATTGCAGCAACAACATATCCTATTGGCTTTAGGATGCCACACAGGCCAACGTTCGATGGAGACAGAGATCTATCTGATCACCTCGGAATGTTTAACACCATGATGATGGCCCACAATGTCAGGCTCGATCTAAGGTGTATCTTGTTCTCTGCAACTCTGGTCGGACCTACCAGACAGTGGTTTAAACAATACAAGAGGCATTCGATAAGGTCGTGGAAGAATTTTTCATCCGAGTTTAAAAGAGCATTCTGAGCTTCATAGGCAGCTTGTGTTGAAGCCGATTCATTGGCCAAAGTAAAGCAACAACCTGGCGAGACATTGAAAGCATACCTAAGCAGATTTTCCAATGTTGTTGCACAAGTTAGGGACGTGGATAACAACTCCAAGCTCATGGCAATGAGAATGGAAATCCTTGTGGGGGGAAACCTGTGGCAGGAACTCCAAAGAAAAGGAGTTAAAAGCGTAGACAAATTTCTAGCCAGAGCTCAAGAATGGATAAATCTAGAGGAGGCACGAGCTTCTGTCGCAGGAACCAGCCAGACCCCCGTTCAACCCAATGGACCGATAATGGATGTTGCAGCTAAGGCTCAAGCCGTTACCTAGAATAATTAAGGGGGGAATAATAAAAGTAAGGGGAATGGTGAGGGTGACCAGAGTGGGACAAAGTAGAAAAAGTCTATGGAGAAGTTTAAGCCCATTTACGCCACTTATACCGATCTAACAGACACCCAAGACCGTATCTTTTCGGCTAATTCTAATCGCCTCCCATGGAAGAAGCCATAACCTTGAAGGAACCAGAGGGTGAAGAGAGACCCTTCAAAAAATTTCTGATTCCACAATGACATCGATCATAACACTAATGATTTTTGGTAGCTGAATGATGAAATTAAGACTCTCATTCGAGCTGGACCATTTGCCCAGTATGCCTGAAATCGGGTAGTTCCTAATCTGCCTGCTGGGCAAAATTCTCAGTCAGTCCTAGAAGCTCCGATAGGCCAACCTAGAGCTCAGGTGAATCAGGTCGATCCTCCTCCAATAGTAGGAGGAGATATAACAACTATTGACGTAGGGCCTCATTTGGCAGGCACGAGCAGCGGGGCCTAGAAGAGGTTCATCAATGAGTTGAAGGCTCATAATGGAGTGGAGTTCATCC
The DNA here is from genome assembly GCF_963169125.1 of Humulus lupulus. NCBI lineage: Eukaryota > Viridiplantae > Streptophyta > Magnoliopsida > Rosales > Cannabaceae > Humulus > Humulus lupulus. The sequence continues at coordinate 210,958,194 of NC_084793.1, forward strand.
CGGAGCAGTGGTTATCGAAGCAACAACAATTGGAAAAACAACCAATCATTTTCACGGAAGAGGATGCTAGCCACATCCAATTCCCACACAATGATCTACTGGTGGTAACCATGCTACTCGCCAACCGAAGGGTGTGGAGAGTGCTGGTGGATAACAGAAGCTCAGTAAATTTACTTTTTAGGTCCACCGTGGAAAAAATAGGACTGTCCGTATCCGATTTGAAGGCAACCTCAATGACATTGTACAAGTTTTCAGGTGAAGGAACAACAACCATAGGGACAATCGAACTAGTGGTGACAATGGGAGAAAAGTCACGAATTGTCTCCAAAATACCCGAATTTGTGGTATCGATTGTCCGGCCACATACAGTGCGATTTTAGGCCAACCCGCGCTGATGGTGTTTGAAGCCGTAACTTTGATCTGACACTTGTCAATGAAATTTCCCTCAGCTTCAGGGATATGCACAGTCGGAGGAGATCAGCTTGCTACCAGAGAATGCTATAGCATTTCTATGAAGGAAAAGTCATAACCCGGGCAGCAGAGGATGGTCATAAGTGAGGGAGGTGAGGAGTCCCAGGACATAGGAATCACTCGTGGAATGGAAGAACCTCAAGAAGAAGATGGTGAGGTCACCCAATGTGATGACATCGATCCGCGGATGGGTGAAGACAGGTCTGATCTCAAAGCCATTGAAGAGCTTGAGGAAGTAAGAGTTCTAAAAATTGGAAAAAATCTTAAAGACAAAAGAAAAAATGAGCTCGTCGATTTTTTACAGAAGAACCTGGATGTTTCACTTAGTCGTATGAGGATATGGTGGGAATCAGTCTGAGTATAATAATGCTTACCTTATACTTGGACAAGAGCGTGCCTGTAAAATCCCAAAAATGGAGGCTATCGAGGACAGTACGAGCTGAAGCACTAGAGGAAGAAGTAGCTCGACTACTAAAATCTGGGTTTATCAGGGAAGCAAAATACCCGATCTGGGTTGCTAATCCCGTGCTGGTCCCAAAGCCAAATGGGAAATCGAGAACCTGTATTGACTTCAACGAACTAAACAAGGCTTGTCCTAAGGATTGTTTCCCACTGCCAAGGATTGACCAGTTGGTAGATGCCACAGCAGGTCACGAGCTCATGTATTTCATGGACGTGTATTCTAGATATAACCAAATTGTAATGAACCCTGCAGACCAAGAGCATACCAATTTCATGACCGAACATAACGTATATTTTTACAAAGTTATACCATTCAGATTGAAAAATGTCAGGACTACATACCAACGCTTATTCAAAAAAATGTTCCCTAACCAGATCAGGAGAAACATGGAGGTGTATGTCGACGACATGCTCGTCAAGTTAAAGACTACCAATAACCATGTATCTGACCTGGAAGAATGTTTTGGAATATTGAGAAAGTATGAAATGAAGTGGAATCCCCAAAAATGCACTTTCGATGTAGCATCTGGAAAATTTATAGGGTTCATAGACAACACAAGGGGGATAGAGGCAAATCCTGAAAAAATCAGATCGTTGTTAAACATGCCTTCACACAGGTCGCGAAAGAAAGTTCAAAGCCTAACTGGAAGGGTGGCGGCTTTAAATCACTTCATTTCAAAATCCACTGACAAGTGTCTACCATTCTACAACTTGCTCAGGGTAAACAAAAAATTTTAGTGGACCGAAGAATGTGAATAGGCATTCCACGATCTGAAAACACATCTAACTGAACCCCGTGTACTATCCAAACTGATGTCTGGAGAGTCTCTGTTTCTTTACTTGGTTGTGACAGAAAATGCAGTCAGTACCGTATTAGTTCAGGAAGAAAATCGTATGTAGAAGCCAGTATATTATGTAAGAAAGAGGCTTTTCGGAGATAAATCACAGTACCCATTGATAGAGAAGCTGACATTCTATCTAGTTTTGGCTTCCAGAATGCTCCGGCCATATTACCATTCCCATTCTATTAACGTCTTAACCGACCAACCTTTAAGGTAGGTATTGCAAAAACCTGAAACATTGGGATATCTCTTATAATGGGCCATCGAACTAAGCCGGTTCGAGATATTATACATGCCACGAACTGCAATCAAGAGTCAAGCCCTTGCTGATTTTAAGGCTGAGTGCACTGGTTTTCAGAATGAGCTCATGAGGGATCCAGTACAGGAGTTATGGAAAATCTTTGTTGACTGATCGTCAAAAGAGAACGGATCGGGAGCTGGGATAATCTTAATCTCACCTGATGGACATTGGTTCCATACAGCTCTTAGATTTTGATTAGAAGCATCCAACAACGAAGCAAAGTATGAGGCCTTATTGGCGGGGCTGAGGGTGGCAAAGGAGCTGAAGGTGAAACTCATCCAATGCTATAGTGATTCCCAGCTCATGTTAAATCAAATATTGGGAGAGTATCAGGCTCGAGGCATCAAGATGGTGGCTTACCTAGATAAAGTAAAGGGGAATTGTTTGAATTCGAGTTTAGCTTTGTTGAACAGATACCCTGCGAGCATAACTTTAATGCTGATGTGCTGGCACAACTTACTACCACCAAAGAGGCTGAAACATTGAATGTCGTATTAGTGGAGTTCTTGGAATGTCCAAGTGTAGCGAGAGAAATGGTGGAGGTCTGAATGATTGACATAAGACTGACCTGGATGACTCGTACAATGGTATATCTCACGACAGGAAAGTTACTTGATGACAGGAAAGTTACTTGATGACAGGAAAGACGCGAGAAAACTGCTTTATCAAGCTCCACGGTATGTAATAGTTGAGGGAATCCTATATCGGCTAGGTCATTCATTGCCCATCCTACGGTGTGTTCTGTCCGAGGAAGCAAAAACCATTTTACAAGAAATACACGAAGGTTTTTGTGGAGATCATGCTGGGGTAGCAAAACCTAGCGCAGAAGGTACTAAGACGGGGCTATTTTTGGCCTACTTTAACAAAAGATTCGATCTCGTATGTTCCGAAGTGCGACAAAGGCCAGCGCTTCTCCATAGTTGCTTGAGCTACTCCAGTCGAGCTAACAAGGATTTCATCCCCTTGCCCATTTGCAACATGGGGAATTGACCTAATAGGTTCCCTACCTATTGGAAAAGGAGGAGTTCGATATGTGGTAGTGGCGATCGATTACTTCACAAAGTGGGTAGAGGCTAAACCTCTGGCAACCATCAACTCAAAGAGAGTCTTGGATTTTGTAGTGAAGAATATTGTATGTCAATTTGGACTCCTTAAAGAGATTGTGTCAGACAATGGAACGCAGTTGATAGTGATCTATTCACAGACTTTTATGAAAGATATGATATAACGAAGATTTTCTTGTCGGTAGCACACCCACAAGCCAATGGGCAAATCAAGGCTGTAAATATGACCCTCAAGGCGAGCATGAAGAAAAGGTTGGATGAAGCGAAGGAATTATGGCCCGGCCATCTTCCACAAGAACTTTGGGCCTACCAAATTTCGTATAGTAACTCCATGGGACATTCTCCCTTTTCCCCAACCTTCAGAAGCGAGGCCATGCTTCCAATTGAGGCAATAGTGGCTACTCATAGGAAAATGACATTTGATCAAGATCATAATAACGAGCTACTTAGTGCATCCCTCGATCTGATCGAAGAAAAAAGAGAGGAATCGCAATTACAGGCCCCCCATTATAAACAAAATATCACTCGTTATTTCAATTCAAATGTCAGGGGACCGAGACTCGGATTAGGAGATCTGGTTCTCTAAAGGGTCTTTTTGGCGAATAAAGACCCAAGGATGGTGTGTTAGGCCCGAACTGGGAAGGACCGTATAGAATCATAGAGGTCTTACGCGAAGGAACTTTTAAGTTAGCCAGACTAAATGGGGAAATAGTCCCACGGACTTGGAATGCTCTCCGTTTGAAAAAGTATTATCAATAGTATTACCATTAATGTAAGGCTTATTTATAAAAGCCATTTCCATTAAATAGCAGATGGATTATTAAATAACAACTTCTTTATTTTATTATTACGAGTTGGTGTTCTCACATTGTAAAAGCAACCATGAATGTTTATACGTTCAGGTTACTTGGGGGGGACATAACCGAGGAGAGTTTTAAAAAAATTACGCTTACACAGATAAAGATTAAAAACTTAGAAGCTTGGAAAAGTGATTATTCATTGGCTTTTTAAAGCTCGAGTTTTCAATAAATCTAGTGCAAACTAAGATTACAAAATCATTAAAAACCCTGGATATAACTTGGTCCAAGGTCGGATTCTTAACGGTATAATGCTATTAAGTTTATTAAAAACCCTGGATATACCTAGGTCTGAGGCCTGATTCTTAACAGGTATGATGCAAATAAGCAAGCAAAATCTTGGATACAACTAAGATATCGATAAAATCTATCTCGATCTAAAAGTCAATCCCTAAGATTTCGAATGTACAAGAGTCTAAGGACTCATAAGCATGAGAAAATAATAAACCAAGGGAAAGACAAAGATCACAAGTTAGGTGTATATTCAAAAAATATATTGTCATCTCGAGGAGAAAAATCCTCATACTAAGCCTGAAGGAAATTGTGTTTGATCCCAAGGGACTGTTACAGAAACTTAAAAAAAATCATAATAATAACAATAAAAAGGTTGAATAATAGTCATTGGGCTCTGTCGACACGCTCCACTGAGGTCACCTCCTCACCATCCCCCTTTGCAGCTCCGGAAGCCTCGCCGGTCTACGAGGGTTCCTCCAAACATCGAATATTGAACCTAGCAAGATACATGTTCCACAGAAAAAAAGTTGTATGAAAGAGAAGTTCCCATCATGGTTAAAGACCTAGCAGTGTTAAGCATCTCCTCCATTTGTTACGAGGACACTGCAGCATCCTCCTTAGCCTTAGCCTAAGAGGTGGACAGGGCGGCTTTGTTTTGAATTCCTCGTTTTCCAGCTGAAACTGATCTACATGACAACTCGCTACCACTCCCTAAGCCTAAGAGGTGGAGAGGGCGGCCTTCGCAGACCACTCGCCCTCCTGAGAAGAAATAAGAGCAGCTTTGGTTGCCTGCTCGTTCGCTTGGGCAATGCTCAGGGAAATTTTGGCGCCCTACTCATTCTCTTGAGAAACATTTAAGGCAGCTCGGAGTTCCTCGTTCCTAGGTTTAACACGAGCTGTGCTTCGATATTGAGCCAAGACAGATTGCAGAATAACGAAGCAAGTCAAATAAAACATAAAAAAAGGGAAAAGGTTGAGGGGGAAAGGAACTCATGGTAAGGTTCATCCCCATAGTAGATTTGAGGATGTCTTCCGGGCTGCGATCTTCTATGGCCCTCAGATCCCACTATGTGGCTTACTGTCTGATACACGATACCCCGAAAAGCCTCAGGGATCTTGTCAAGATCGTGTGGCTTAATCGGGATCCAGACAATGGGAATCTCACTTTGAATGGGGACCTCACTTTAAATCACTTGAGGATCTGAGGAAGTCATATGTCGTGGAGGAGGAGGAGGAGGGACTTGCTCACCTTTTTTACAAAAGCGGTGCCACTTCATCTTCCTCCTTGGCGTCCTCATTGGCTGGCAAGGCCTCTTGAGAAGGGGGGAGCTCGGGGGTGACAAGAAGAGGAGCTCGGGTCCTCAGAGCTAATGTCTGACCATTGTGGCTCAGTTTGTAAGCCACCATGGTGGCGTCGTTCAAGATCTGAGGATAGTCTTTTTCCCTAGGAGGAAGACTAGACAGGGTCTCATATTGACCCCAGAGGGTCACAGATCGCCTTGTCCTTGCAAATATAGCTGCAGAAGGAGCGAACTCAGTCAGAACATATGAAAAAGAAGTTTTACAATGAAAGTAATAAAAGTTCACGTGCTAAACTCAGTCTAAGGATGGTTGAAGTATCGATGGTCGTAGTTCTTGAACCCATTTGACTTAAAGAATAAATCTTTATAGTCATTTGGGTGGCTGGGAAGGTCGATGACGGAGGTGGAGTTCGGAAACCGAGTGAGGTAGTAAATTCTATCACCTCGCCCTTTTTGGTCGGGACAGACTTTAAGGTAGAAGAAGTGTAGGATGTCTGTTGGAGTGGGGACCTCCCACTCGTGCCTCAAAAACAAATATTTTAACCCCGCCAAAAGCCTGTATGAGTTTGGGGGAAGGTGAAATGGAGCCAATTTAACATAGTTCATAAAATCTACAAAATACTTGTCCAAAGGGAGGAAGGCACCAGCCTTCAGGTGCTCATCACTCCAAGCGACGTAGTCGTCTTAGAAGGAGGTGCAGCTCTGTTCTCCCTCAAATGCAGGTCGGGCAATAAGACTGTCAACTACCATCTCAATATTGTGACTCAACAGGATCTTGTTCACCTTCCCTTGAGTCGTTATTCGAAAGACTATATGTTGAGCCTTGAAAAATGCATTGGGGTCGACTACAACCTCTTTCTTCACCATAGGACCAAAGTGAGTGATTGGAGAATTAAAGGCGATCTGCTTGCCTTTATTTTTGTTTTGGGCAGAGGAGCTTGCGGCATTCTTCTTGGCAGGTCCCATAATTCAGATCGCTTAACGACAAAGCGGCTTATTAGTAGGCAACATAAGATGGTCTCTAGCTACGGTTGTAGAGGTACGGAATATGAAAAGGTTTAATTTGTTTACTTTCAAAATTTGAAAGTTTATACAAGCTAAGCTTTGTCCTATCCTCAACGCGTGGTCCCACGCAGGATCCTAGGCCATGCGCCTCAATTTCTTAAAATCCCCAGATACTTCGGGATCCGCGTGTCAGAACTGTCAGACCCACTACTTTCCTTTTGAAAGCGGTTTAATGCAAAACCGCCTAAGGAATCGTAACCTCTAAGCTACCAAGGATTAAACCTAAAACCCATTCGGCTTCTTCACCCCAAATAGGTATTCGAACCAACTTACTATTAGAGTTTTCTCAGTATAACCCAAAAGAATTGCCCAGATTTATGTCTATCTTATTTCTAAACAAGTCTGATTTCATTCATTTAGCCTAAATCGAAACCTATTTCCTATTTACACTCAGACCTAGCCTACACGATATTGAACAATGAGCATTTTTCAAAATAAAAGACTCACTGGAAAATAAAGATTAAAAAAAATTATTTCAAACCAAGTGATGAAATACTTACAGAGTATATGTCCGTTCAAAGAAGATGTTGATCTATCCACAGGAATCTCCTTGAAAGCTTCTGGAGGTCTAAAAGATGATAAAGGTTTTTGGGGATTTTGGAGAAGAAAGAAGGGAAACTTGGGATTTTGAAAGGGAAATTTTTTAATGAAAAGGTGGTGAAGTCTCATGACTGATCATCCTATTTATATGTAAACTACGAAAATTAATCTGGGCCATTCGATTGGGTTAGTTCGAGATCCGAAGGCCAATATTATATGAACCACACGGCGGCAAAAAGTTGACAAGATAGTTATTTCAGTCCTTGAAACCCGAACGAAGGCCAATTGCAGGAACCACGTGTCCAAAATTTAAGTAGTGGGCAGGCACGATTTTATGTGGCAGAAGTCTAAAAGCCCCTACTGTGCATGTCAGAAAGTGACGACATCAAGCACGAGCAAGAGCTTGGGGGAAAATTTTGTACCCTAAAATTAGCACGAGTTCAATTACTTAGCTCGGGTACAACTAGCAGATAAAAATATGAAAAAATAGTGGGAAAATAGCCAAGTAGAATATCTGGTTATTAATGATGTGAGCAGCTAGAGATTCCATCTAGTTCATACACGGTATAAAGGTTATTATCTAACCAACACTTAGGATAACAATCAAGTTCGAGACGTATAATGGTCAGATCAAACTTTGGGCACTTTGAACTTACTACGAGCTCAGGTTCAGGTAGTCGTTAAACACAAGCTCGGCTGAGACATTCAGCTCATGAGAACCGAGACAGAAATCCCAGGAAATTCGGGGATTCTTTATACACTCATTAATGACCAAGTTGTATCATATATTTATCATTTATTATCTGAGATAGTAGGAATATATATATTATGTTATACTAATCATATCCCAATGTAAATGGAAATAATCTGTATTAATTATATACCTTATTTATTTACACAGTAACCCAAATCTGTCCATGGATTTCCCCTATAAATACTATGAATGTTGGATAGGAAGAGGGGGGCCATTATTTTTCATTATCGAAACTCTGCAAAAATAGAGAGAGAAAAGTATTAATATTGATTCGTGGACTAGGTCGATTTTAACCACTGAACCACGTAAAAGTTCTATGCTTTTGAGTGAGTGTTTACTATTTCATTACGGTTTATAATCTAGCACTAATTGACCTGTTTAATTTCTTATTACACTATGGGCGAAAAACCGCGTCAACAGGCCTCAAAAGTGTAATTAAAGCTAATTGAAGATTTAGGTATTAAGAATTTTGGTCAAACATTTAAACTCTTACTAAAACTTTGGATATTTACATGGGACCCCAAAACTAGTTTTAAATGAATAGTTACCACAATCAAAGTTACAAAAGTAGTCGGCCTAAGCGGAAAAATCAAAGTGACTCAGAAGCATCACACAAAGAAGTTGGAACTCACCTTGCATGCAACTTATGTTTCCTTGGCCTCTGTAAAATCAAACGAAGATGCCTCTCTTGTTCTGTCTCTGATTGGGAGTAAGCCAACACATTAACGATAAACTCCTACACAAATTATCCAAATAATTCTCGAACTCTCTATTTGTCAGATCCATGTAGGGTGCTGGAGCATTAGTCTGTTCAAAAGACGTCACTGAAAATCAACAACTTCCATACTTAGTGAAGAAGAATGTTCTTTAAATATCTTCTTCTTTGATCCTCAACTGGTAATAACCAGATCGAGGATCAATCCTTAGGAACATTGTCTTGCCTTGCAATAGATTAAGTAAGTCATCAATCCTTAACAATGGATACTTATTCTCAATAATCACCTTTTTCATCTCTCAGTATGAGGTACACATCCTCATTGATTCGTCCTTCTCCTTAACAAATAATACTGGCGCACCCCCTGGTGAGAAGCTAGGTCAAATCCACCCCAAGTCTTGTAGCTCCTTCAACTATGCCTTAAATTATTTCCACTCTAATGGTGCCATGCTATATGGTGCCTTGGATACCGGTTCTACCCATAGTTTTAGTTCAGTAACAGACTCAATCTCCCAATGCGATGGAAATTCTAATAGGCCCTCTAATCTAACTGGTACAACACTTGTGGTATCCACCACACTAGCTAGGAATGCACCCTCCTTGGGATAGGTCTCTAACCTTCAATATCAAAGTCATCATAATGTGAGGGCCATTCATAGAACCCATGAACACAAACGGGTCACCTCCTTTAAACTCAAAAGTCACTATTTCCTCTTATAGTCTATGGTCATCCCACTTGCCAACCAATCCATACCCAGTATCATGTCAAACTCTTTCATTACTAGTCCTATCAAGTCTGCAGACCACTCCTTACTATCTACCTCTACCGGTAATAATCTAATTCCACCTTCTAGAGGCTACCAATTCCTCATAGACGAGAACGTCCCAACTTCTACATCATACATATTCTGAAATCAACTCAATTCATCTATAACCTTACAAAATAAAAAATTACATGCATAGCGCCAAAATAAATTTGTATTGTATAAGAAGAGTCAATGATAGAAATCTGACCTGTCACCACTTAGGGACTAGCCTCAACTTCTGTTGGTGTCAAAGCAACTACTTAGGCTGTAACTAAATTTTCACATTTCCTCAGTTCTTCCTTTTCCAATTTTGAGAAATCTTTCTTGAGATGACCCAACGCTCAGCACAGGAAACATGCCTTACCACAATATTCTCCCATGTGGCATCTCATGCACCAAGAACACTATGGGTAAGTCTTCCAATTCTCACCCCTGCGGTGATGGCTACTTTGAGCGCCTTGGAACCCCATCTCTGCTCAAGGGGTGCTAAAGGTTTCTACAACCTTCCTTTTCTGAACACTGGGGCCTCCACCCTTAACCAATCTAATAAACGAGGTACCACTCTCCTATCATCACGCCCTACATCGCTCTCCCTCCATGCTTCATCCTCTACACCTTGAATAGTAAGGCCCTTCTCTACTGCCTGAGTATATGTATAAAAATTAGTTTCTGGGGCGATTATGACACCCATGGCTACCCTAAAATTTAGCTATCGAACTCATCGCTTCTTTCAAACCACATCAGTCGACACCAAGTCAAAATTGAACTTGGCAAACCCATTGAATCTAATGGCATACTATATCTATCACTATCATGTTGCCTTGAACAACATTCATAAAAAATTTCATCTTCGCAGTTCGTACTGGGTCGTTGTAATACCTATCATTGAACAGCTGTCTAAATTTTTCCCAGCCCATCTGTAATATCTGTCTTTTCGTTTCACGGGTATGTTGGTAATTTTGTCCTCTGAGGGCAATTTGGTAATTTAATACTCTTGATGGGCATTTTTTAATTTTATGAAATTACGTATTATTTGATTATATGAATATGTATATGTGATATTATATCAGTGTAATGTATTTTACATTGGAAAATACTGAAAGTGCTCAAGATATGTGTTAAAGTGTCGAATCATGATTTCATTCAAGTGTTAGAGGCCTTATTGTCAATAATTGTTGAAAGAAGGGTCATAATTGAGTAAATATAACTTATGGGGAATAAATTAATTATAGATTATGAAAACTAATAGTTTAAGTGGAGAATTACGAAAAAGGGTTTAGTAAAATTGTTAGAATGGCTTAGATCAAGGGTACGATGGTAATTTGGCGATAATTAGTCATTATAAATAGAAAGTGAGAGATTAGGGTTAGGGTCAGACTCACAATTTGAATTTTGTGGCTGATCAACACATGATCAAAGGAGAGAACTCTCTCACTCTCTCTCTAGACTAGGGTTCAAGATTTAAGGAAGAAGAAGGGTGAAGGTCTCTTCATATGCGTATGGATCACTATGCACTCGTGTGGGGGGCTCAATTAGGATGCTTTTGGAGGAGATTTTTGTGGCTTAGGTTGCACCACATGATCTTGGTAAGAAATTTTCAAACTTTTTATGTTTCTTTAATTGTTTTTGAAGGTTTGGATTATGTTAATGGTGGTTTTGATTAGAAAGCATGATAGGTTGGGTTGATTGGTTTATATGCATGTTAGAGACTAAGGTATCAATCTATAATGATTAGAAACATGTTAGGGATGAATTAATAATGATATAACGTCTGGTTTTGTGATAAATGTTCATAGCTTGGGGAAGAAGAAATTCTATTCATGAGATTTGTTGGGGTTATGGTGTTGGGGGCATCTCATGAATTGTTAGTATTTTATTTATCTTTAAAACTTATATGATGATATAGAGGGATTCAAGATGAGAAAAACTCAAAAGAAACTTCAAAATTGGATTTATATTGAAGGAGTTATGACATTTCGAAGCTTGGTCGGCATCTGATTTTTAAATTAGCGTTGTGGCACAAAAAGAGAGCGCCTAGGCACCCATAATGCCCAGAATCTAGGAAAATTAAAGGGTCGTGGTACTAATTTCTAGGGTCGCAGCGCTTGACTGTGACAAGGTCATTTTTGGTTGTATTTAGGTCATTTTGAAGTCGTTTCATATGGGGTTTTTTGGGGACTTCCTCCCTAACTTCTTGTAGACATTTTCGGGACTTTCCTAAGGACAATATAAGGTTAATTGGGTCTTAGGAAGGGTAAGGTTTGGTTCATGACCTTTGATTTGAGTTATGAGTCTCTAAATGATACATGTTGTTTGTTTTAGATTTAAGACTCAGCAAGGACCGTGAAGGGAGGTGATTGCGTGGTGCTGGACCTAAGGTAAGAAGAGTGTACACCTGCACGCAGGGTGTACGCTCGACGAACATAAGTGTGGCAAACTTTTTATGCCATGAATTTTATTATGAATTAAGTCAGGAATTATGTTGTGAACTGTGCTAAGAATTATGCTATAAACTATGATATGAATTGTTTTATGATTTATATTATGAATTATGTTATGGGTTGTGTTATGAGGTATGTTATAGGTTATGCATGTTATGTATGATTGTGTTATATGTGAATATGTTGTATGTTTGTGTGGGATGCTTACGTTACAAAAAGGCATGTTTATGTTACGATAAATTGCATGCTTACGTTATAATAAAATGCATGCTTACGTTTCTCATGCTCAGTTGCACACTTAACTAGATTAGCATTGGTTTACGGCCAGAATGACACCATTAATATTGTTATGATTATTTTGTGATATGTTATGATTGTTTTATGTTATGTTATGCTATGGTATGTAAGGTTATGCTACGAGAATGATACAATACAATATGAATTATTGTTGAACGTTATAATGTATGTAAGGGTATGAGTTAGGAGTAGTATAAGTTTTAGGTTGTGACAATATGAATTAGTTTATGTCTATGTTTGTGTTTGTGTTTTATAACTCATATTGTTGGGCTTGGTGATTGTGTCCTATATAGCTCTTCTTGCTCGGCGTTAGCTCACGAGTACTATGTGTTGTAGGTAAAGGCATAAGCGTAGTTGATGAGATGATGAGTTTGAGCAGGCTTGGTCAGATGTGTGCATGTCGTGATTGGTTGACCTGAGGGTTAAGGGGTTGTTACTAATGTATTATTGTTTTAATGTCCTTTAACCTTTTGTTTTATGTTGTGTCTAAAACATGTATTTTTACTTACATCGTGCATGTAAAACATGTTTTATTTTAAATATCGAGATATCGACTTGGATGTTTTGTAAAATGTGTTAATTCATGTTTGTTTCAATAAAAGTTTTGTTATTCTTAAAGACATTCATGTAAATATTAATTTACATAAATATGGAGTATTTAGTAAATTAATGAGTTTTAAGTTGTGTCGTTACACCATTATAACGACATTTCGAGTCTTGGATACCACTTCCCACAAAGTCCAGGCGCTATCCCACAACATATACGTGACACAGACCACCATATCATTGCCAACCACCTTCATAATGTCGAGGATGGAGCTAATCATGCCCATCCACTACACGACTCTGAGTGGATCTAGGCATCCCTCAAAGGGTGAGGGGTATTGTTTCTGGATCCTCTCGTACAGTGGTTCCACTCTATTCTCAACCCCACGCTGAGCCAAAACTGGTGCCACTACTAGTCGAGTAGGCAGGGCAGCATTTCGTGGCAGAACTGCTGTCTCAATCACCTGATCCCTTCCTCTTGCCTCTACACTCTTGCTTGCAAATCTGTAAACATCTGATGCCAATTCCAAGGGGCAGGCAGAAAGGGTTTTGGCCATAATTATCATTTCCAGCCTTTATATCAACACTGCCTAGTCCAATTGGCTGCCTTAGATGCATAACTTCCAAGTACATCTACAATCAATGACTCAGCTTATCAAGCATGATAATCGTATCTATAAACAATGCCCCAGTCATAACCAAATAACACAGCATCCACAAGCATTAATAATGCTAATAAACATGCATGACTATAACAGTCTTGTATCAACCAACAAGCCCTGCTCTCACATTATAAATTATGGTCTCTATTATAGCATGTAGATAAGGCATATAGTTCAATCAAACAACTCAATAGTTATTCACCCCATTACCCACAAAATCGTGAGTAGAGCTTGTCTTTAGATGTAATCGTACATATTCGATCATTCTTTAGGAACCATAAGCCATGGCAGCTTTAATACCAAATTGTAATGCCCTACTAATCTAGAATCGTTACATCGTGTGTTTAAAATAGTGCTTAACTCGTCAAGGGAGTCATTTGGCCTTAAAACTGTAATTATAGCTAATCAAAGATTTAGGTATTAAGAATTCCTGCTACACATAAAAAAATTTATTAGAACTTTGGATATTTACATGGGATCCCAAAATGAGTTTTAAGCGAAAAGTGGTCATAAGCAAAGTTATAAAAGTAGCCGGCCTAAGTGGCAAAATTAGAATTGTAACCTAAGCCCCTAAAAATAACTTGAGTGTGGTGGCCGAGCTGGCCGAATATGTATGTGTCACTTTAAAGCTCTCCAACTCATGGCTGGTTACCTTTAGCTTACCCTTACCTACACCATAGAGCACTCGTGAGCCAAGGCCCAGCAAGAAAACTCCCCATAAGGCATAATAATAATCCAATTATTCATCGATAATAAACACATGCTTCACAGATAATAAGTACATTCATCCCAATCATATACATTGTAAACACGTTTCATGGTTTAAAAGTATATTCATTCCAATCACATGAATCATTTGAACGACCCAAGAAAACAACCTTGGCGAATGGCCTAGCCGAGAAGCCTTCATAAAAAGAACACATTAGCGCTGTAGCGCCCCTACTAAAGGGTTGTGGCACCACAAGAGTCAGAGGGCAAACCCTGCCCTCAAGGAAACTCATCGGTGCTACGACGCTCATCTTAGGCACCGCAGTGCTACCGCAAAAAATCCAGAAAATGTGATTTTTACAATTTCAAACCAACCCAATTCAATCTTAAAACAATGTTCTAACTATTTCCAAGCCTAACCTCGACAACAATTCATTCATAAAGCCCACAAAAACCATAAAAATAGCACCAACACATTCCAAAACACTTCAAAGTCCCAATTTTACCAAAGAATTCCATAAAACCAAAAGCTTAAGAAAACAACAAACTAACCTCAATCCATGCTGCAAATTCAAATTCCTTAACTGGTTGTAGAAGACCTTGGCAGCTCTAAGCTCCTTAAGAAATTCAATTCTTCCAGTACCCTTCAATTTACTTTGGCTTTTTGTTTAGTAAAGAAAAGGAGAAATCTAGAAGACACTAGAAGGAAATGAGAGCTTAAACGTGAAAGAATGAGAGGCTGTCTATGTTGTCCATGATTTCATCATTGGACATGTGGTAGTAATTGAAGAAGTAATTAGGCTCCTCGGGAGATAATATAGCTTTGTAGATCTTGACCAGAGCTTCTCGGAGTGTAGTCTCCTCCGAGTAAGCCATGATCCATTTTAGGCATGCATGTCTCCAAGTAGGGCCACATCCAGAGGACCACGCTAGCGATCCTCTTATCTTCTTGACCTAATAGTCCTCTAGGTTTAGGAGTTATGTCCTCTGGCGTGGCGAGAACGTGAGGTGTTAGTCACTATAGCCTTGGCCCCCCACAAGATCTTCTGACAACGTTCTTGGTGTCTCGAGTAGTGGCGACGATTTCGTACACTTGAAAATTAGTATTTCCCACAATGTAGCCTGATAAAGGAAAAATGTCCAGTCCTATTCTGATAGTGTCAGAGGCATGTCTCCCGTAAAGTTGGTAGGCTGCAACCTACGAATTGTGCCACGTGCGATACGCACAAGCCCACAGTCTTAATTAGAACATTCAAAGGGGTTGAATAGCAAATAACTCCCTAAATAATTGGGGAATACTTGTAATAAATAAGATTAGTGACCCTCAACCTGTATAAATAGGGCTAGTGTATCATTTTAAAAGGGTTCACAAATTCTTGTATTCAAAGAACTCTATACGATGCCTAAGAAAACCTCCATTTAAGCTTGCCATCAAATTCTTGAACAACAACAATACTAAAGACTTATGTACTAGGGTTGTTTTATAACCCGAACCACGTAAAATCTCGATGTTAATCTTCTTTATTTTCTTTAAATCTCGATAGTGAACAGGGCAGTCAACATTTTGGTGCTTTCATTGAGAGCTTGAAAAAAAAAACGTGAATAAATAGTCATGGTGACCACACGTAGAAATTCCCTAGACGACGTTGCTCCTCCCACCGGACGTGAGGGGAGAAAACCTAGCAGGCCACCTCCACACGAACTCCCGAAGATGTTCTAGGAGGATTAAGATGAGAATGTTGGCTATGGCGTCAAAGATGGCGAGTTCTACGAGGACAATTATCCTCAGCTCATGAATGTGAAGGATCTGCCAGAAGTTGTTGCACTCCGCGGCCATGTGGCCTCCCAGCAGCAAAAACCTGATGCATAGGAGGGGAATATTGTTGCCCTATAAGAGATGGTTAATGCCATGATGGTTACACTGGTGGCCAAGGGCTACGAGTGGACACCCATGGCAAAGTATCACCTAGGCAGCCAGCTGATGTGCCACATGCACACCTAGCCAAAGTGCCACCGTCAATGCAGCGGGCGTGCCTCCCAAGCATTGTGCTGGCGTGGTGCAAGATCCGCTAGCTGGCATGCCACCTATGCACCTAGTTGAAGCTGGAACCCCACCTGCACCACAAGAAAGTGGCAAAGGAAAAGTAGTCAAAGATCCCTCTCAGGGATGGAAGAGAACTGGTTGGGCTTCCGAGCCCATTCAGCCCTCGAAGAGGGCCAATGATAACTAAGGGTGTGGAGCCCAAGGACACCGCCAGATCTCTACCAATCACAAAGCTTAGAGCATTTTTCCCGAAGCACACTACAACAGATCTCGTTAGGCTTGGACGTGGTGTCCCACCAGCACCTTGCCAGCATCATAGAAACCCTAGCCAGGGGGCCAATAGGGGAATTGTCTCTGCCAATTGAGGATAAGGAATTAGTGTCTCGGTCAATAACGAATATGTTGACTACGAGGGGGAAATATAAGTAGGATACCCCAAAGACAGTGGTAGCCACCAAGCACAACCTAACCTGCGAGACGACTTGAACATTCGCAGGGGCAGGACAGCTCCCCAGGAAAATCCTAGGAGACAACAGCAACCGGACCTCCAAGATGACCTTAATGCTTGGAGGAGAGAACACCCGACATAGAGTACCAATCAAAATCACGACCCTCTCCACGCATAATTAGAGAGTTTGAAAAGGATAATGCTAAGATGGCCCGGAGACAAGGTCATGACTCAAATTCTAAGGAAGAGAATGGAGAGCCTTTTGCTCCCCACATTGTGGAGGCTTCACTACCTCAGGTCTTCAAAATGCCAAACATCGATTCGTACAATGGATGCACGATCCCACCAACCATCTCTCACATTTTAATAGATTGATGTCAGTCCACCGCATCTCCGAGGATGCCAAATGCCACCTTTTGATAAGCACAGGCCAGGATCCATTCAGTCCAGGCACCAACTCTCCTCCTCCTTTGAAAATAATTCCTAGCTACGTGGAAGGTGAATTTTGAGGTCAATGCCTTGAGCAACATAATGCAAGGACCACTTAAGACCATTAAAGCTTACATCAAACACTTTAAGGAAGAGGCAGTCAGGACCAAGAGGGTCGATGATGACCAACAACTAATGGCTCTTCAAGCTGGCATCCGAGCAGGTTCCCCACTATGGGATGACCTCCAGCGAAGAGGATGCCCCAAAGTACAACAACTGGGAGGAGGCTCAGATTGGAGCATTCAAAGTACTAGTCCCTTTCCCCGCTCCATTATTTCTAAATGTCGTGGCTCGAGGATCCCACTACTCGCCATACACTCAAGCCTAATTGAGTGTTATGAGTACTCCACAATTCAGCCCTGCTGTTCAACCAGTAGGTTTCAGCACCATGCCAAATGTTGGTTTTAGTGCCACTTCAACAGGCATGGAATAGCTCCCCTGGATACAGTGATTTCCAGCCTAAATTCAGTGTTACGTCTGTAGCTTTGGCCAAGTCCATGGCACCCGGTGAGACTCTCAGTAGGAGCAAACATGGGGGAAAGGGCAAGGGAAAAAACCCAAGAGAACTGGAACAGTCCCCAATGAGAAGTATGCTGCACAATATTCTGAGTACAAGGACGTAGTTGATACTCAAGAGAATATTTTTCTAGCCCCTGAGCAGCAGGTCCACTACGAAAACTGCAATCTATGTGGAGGGATCGGGAGGAAAAAGATTCCACTAAGTTTTTCCAATTCCACAATGAGATGGGGCACAACACCAACGAGTGCAGGCACGTTAGAGATGAGATTGAAAGTCTCCGCAAACTGGGGTACCTCCACCAATATGCTAGGGTCGGTGCATGCCCTGCCCACGCTCTAACCGTGGGATTGCCTTCTCAGCAGGTGGTTGCGCAGCCCATGGTCCAAGTGCCTGTGATCCAACAACAATAGTTAGCCCATAAACCTCCCTCAATGAATGGGAGATTAAGGATTATCTCTGGAGGACCCCACCTTGAGGACACATCGATGGGCTCGTATAATCAATATGCCTAGGCCCTAAACCATTATTATAAAGTGTTGGCACTAACCCAGTTACCAGCACATATTCCCCAAATGACTGACCAAGTCATCACTTTCTCCAAGGACAATCCTCGAAGGGTACATTTTCCCCACGATGATGGTGGTCGAGAGCCAGATTTCCAACAAGATGGTTGCTCGGATCATGGTGGACAACGAGAGTTTAGTGAACATCCTGTTCAAACTAGCCTACAAGAAGATTGGGCTGACTGCTAGTTACCTCTCCCCTTGCACCTCCACTCTTTACAGGTTCTCAGAAGAAGGTCTCATTCTGATGGGCCAAATTAACCAGCAATTGATGCTTGAAGAATTTCCTCGCCTGGCCTTCAAGTACTACACATTTGTGGTCGTGGACTACTCCTCCACATGCAACACCCTCCTGGGGCATCTGGCCCTAGTAGAATTTGGAGCTGTCACCTCCATAAGTTGCATGTGCATAAAGCTCCCTACCAAGGCGGGAATAGGCATAGTCTGTGGAGACCAAATGAGGCAAGATAGTGCTACAATGTGTTTCTCAAGCACCAACTAAAGGTAGTAGAGGCAGCGACCGCCGAATAGCCTCCTCTCGAGGAGATGGAGTTCCAGAGTGTTCAAGAGGAATGGGAGTCCAATGAGCTGGACCCCAGAGTTCAGAATGAGAGGGCTATTGAGCCCATGGAAGAGATAGAGGAGGTGATCCTTGACGCCTCCATCCCAGAGAGAAAAATGAAGGTCAGGAAAGATCTCAAGGAGGATGTCCGAAAAGCCTTAATGAACTTTCTTGAAGACAATCAATATGTCTTTGCTTGGTCTCACTCCGACATGACAGACATTGAACCTAACATCATATCCCACGCCTTGAACATTTTTCCTAATGTTGATCCAATATAGAAAAAATGGAGAACGATTGACCTGACATGAGCACTAGCTTTAAAGGTGCCGGTGGATAAGATCCTCGCGAATGGGTTCATCTGAGAAGCTCAATATCTGAGGTGGTTGTCTAACCCAGTCCTAGTGCCCAAGCCAAACAGATAAGCTTCAAGAATCTCATCTCCCGAGGGGGTAGAAGTAGTCCAACCTCAAGAAGGATGGATGGAGCTTATTGTGAAGTACCTAGTCTCCGGAGAGTTACTGTAATGACCCAAATTTCCTAATAAGGCTTAAGGCCTTGATTAGGAGTCCGGGAGGGCCATAATTGATTTATTATGCAATTAAAGGAATATATGCATGTTTAGGTGTATTAAATATGCATGTGAACCCATTTCTGATTAATTGGGTGATTTTCATATTTTGCCCATTTCAGGTATATTTGGCACATATGTGGCATGTGTGTTGTGCTTCATCATTATTTGGTTATGCTAGGGTTACTCAACACGAGATGATCCTAGGAGGTAAGCTAGTGGGAAAGTCACAATGAGATTTATACTTGACTCCGAGTGAGTCAAGGGGTATTTAGTACATTTCTGGGATACCGGATAATGGGATTAAATATTTGATGATAAATTAGGAGTTAGTGAGATCAGAGGGAAATTCTGGGAGTTTTGACTATTTTACCACAGGGAGATTTTGGGACCCCGAGCATTAGGATTTGCTTGAGGCTACTTAAGCATGAAGTAACCTATTAAGAAATAAAAAGAAAGTTCATAACGTTCTCTCTCCCTCAAAGTTCCATTTTCGACACCCGATCACATTTTCGAAGGAAACTTGAGTTCTAGGACTCGGATTCAAGCGAGGATCGAGTCATAGCAATTCTAGGGAAGATTAGAAGCTTATTAGCCTATGGATTTAGTTGGGAAACAACTTAATTGGAGGTAATCTAAGTTTTAAGTTCTTAATTTTTAAAAGTTTTTAAGCTTTGACTGGATTTTATGTTTTGATGAGTTTTTGAATTAATTGAAGCTTGGGTTTTATTGATTTTGGGAGATTAGGATGTTTAGGGACTTTAATTTTCAGATTTGGATAGGTTGGGTTAGATTTGGAGCTTTGAAACTTGAAGAACACGAAGTTAGAACCCGGAAATCTGGTTTGGGCGCTGTATCGCTAGGTTGGTAGCGCTACAGCGCTAGGTGCTCTGTTTTGGGGGAGTTGGGTCTACTTTTAGTGTTGTAGTGCCCAAAGGTAGAGTTGTAGCGATACATAGTCTTCAAAATGGGGTTTTTGGGTAATTTTTGGGGTTTTAACCCGAGGGCTCGGGGGATGATTTCAACACCCTGTTTGGTGGGATTGGAGGTCCCGAGAGCGCGGGATTGGTTTCGAGATTAGGTTTTAGAACTTGAACTTATTGAAACACTATTTATGGTTGTGACTAGGTCATCTCTAGAGGCCTTGAAACATGATCATGCTTGTGGCTCATTATTCTGAATGCCCTGTATTTGGATATTTGACATATGATATATTCCTGGTTGCATTGCTTACTTGTGGGTGGAACTGACTTCATAGTCAGAATCGATAATTGTGTTAGTATTGACTGTGAAGTTGTGACTCACTAGTCAAGTTCAGCAGTAGTACTAAGCACTAGTCGTATGGAATTGACCTATGAGTCAAGAGCGGCATAAGCGTAATGAATGCAGAGCCGAAACGATTAGATCTAATCAACATAAGCATTGAATGAATCATCATGAGCATTAATGCTTGAACGACCTCAAGTTCGATGAAAACTGAAAGCGCTTGTCTAGTCTAAAGGCTAGTTAGTTAGAGCCAGGGCCAAAAAGGCTCAGGTGACTGCAACGTCACATGGCTATGGGTGTTATGCCCAAGTTTGTGACTCACTCATTAGTCACTTATTTGGTTAGGGTGTAGAGCCCAAAGTATGACTCTTTAGTCACCTATCTGATTAGGGTGCAGAGCCCAGAGTGTGACTCACTCATCTGATTAGGGCTACAAGCCCCAGCATGATTACTAGAATCTCAAAGTGCTAATCACTCATCTGATTAGGGATACAAGCCCCAATATGATTATCTAAATCATAATGTGTTATTCACTCATTTGATTAGGGGGCAGAGCCCAAGTGCGTGACTTAATTGTCACTTATTGGAGTCACTTAATTTATATGGACACATTAGCCATCTATTCTCATTATGACTTGAAAGTCATCTATACAAAGGGCAGGGCCCACAATCATTATTTGGACTTATTTTCATGCATGAATAGGACTATTATTGCAAGGCATGCCTATTATGATTTAGTAACATGTTATTACTGTTCATGAGAGTATTGAGTTTTCTTGTTGAGCTTCGGCTCACGGATGCTATGTGGTGCAGGTAAAGGCAAAAGAAAGCTAGACCATCCTTGAGTTGGAGAGCTTAGGTGACGATGTGTACATATGCGGCTGCTCGTCCGCCACGGCCGAGGGTTTATAGAGGAACTAGGGTTAAACCCTATTTTGCTGCTTAGGTCAGCTGGTTGTAAATATTTTATTGTAATTAACCTTAAATTATATTTTTGTATCCCAATGTATACAGTAAACATTTTAGTGAAACATTGTAACTTAACCAAAAAAATTAATCCTAAATCGTTAATCATACTTAGTTACACGATTATGGACGAATGGATCAGTAAGCTAGTTTATCATTGTTTAAAATGCACAACGTAACGGTCCCTGGGTAGTAGGGCGTTACAGTTCCTGCAGGACAAGAAAGCAGCTCGAAAGATGCTTCACTAGATCCTCCTATACGTCATAATGGATAGCAAGTTGTACAAGCAAGGATATTCGTTGCCCCTTCTCCATTGTGTGTCCAAGCAGAAAGCCAACCTTATACTCCAAGAAGTACATGAGGACATTTGTGGGGACCATGCTCGGAGGCAGAGCCTCTCCATGAAAATCTTAAGACAATGGTACTTCTGGCCCACTATAAATAGTGATGTGATGGACTACATCAAGAAGTGCAACAAGTTCCAATGCTTTGCCAACATACCCCGAGCTCCCCCAAATGAGCTCACCCAGATGACAAGTCCTTGGAATTTCGCTGTCTGAAGCACTGAACTCTTCTGGTCCTTGCCCATAGGAGAGGGGGATTGAAGTACGCTATTGTGGCGATCGACTACTTCACAAAGTGGGTCGAAGCTGAAAACCTCACTACAATCACTTCCAAGAAGATGCTAGACTTCATCATTAAGAATATCGTTTGTTGCTACGAGCTCCTAAGAAAGATAGTCTCTGATAACGACCTACAATTTAATAGTGAGTTTTTCATAGACTTTTGTCAAAGGCATGGAGTCCTGAAGAGTTTTTTCTCCGTAGCCCATCCACAAGAAAACAGACAGGTGGAAGCTGTCAACAAGACACTTAAAGTCACCCTAAAGAAAAGGCTGGAACAGGTGAAATGCACCTGGCCCGAGGAGTTTCCTAAGGTCATTGTGGACTTATCACACCACTACTAGGACCTCTACTGGCTACTCACCATTCTCCATGGCCTAAGGATATGAAACCATGCTCCCAATCAAGGCGGCAATCTTAACCCACCGAAAAAATACGTACGATCCGACCATAAACCAATGCTTTACTTTGATAGTCTCTGGACCTTGTGGAGGAGCTCCTTGAAGGTTCACAGCATCAAGTAGCATCCTACCAGCAAAAGGTGGCAAGATATTTCAACTCTAAAGTGAAGGATAGGAAATTTGAGGTTAGAGATTTGGTGTTGCGAAGACTCTTCTTAGCCACCAGAGATCTTGGTATTGGAGTATTATGCCCTAACTAGGAAGGTCATATCAAGTTGAGAGCATCGTGTGTCCAGGGACATAAAAACTGGCCCAACTAGGTGGGGAGTTAGTGCCCCATGCTTGGAATGCCGAGCACCTTCGACGGTATTACTAGTAATATAAGCAATGTATTTTCTAAGTTTTGTAGTCATTTTGTAGCCTCCGGGCACAATTAATTGAAATCGTGTACAAAAGACGATAGATGAAATTCAGAGAAACTGCTTGTATTTTAAATTTTAATTTAGTAATTTCATTTCCCGAGGTGTACCCACTCACTGGTCTGGACAAGTGAATTCAGACTAGTCTCTGATCACATGGGGAGCATAGCTAGTTCTCCTTGTAGGATAGCAGCTCGTGGAGCGTGACCCATGAAGCTAAGCTTATCATGAGCAGAGCAAGCCTTGTGTCAAAGCTAGTGTAAGTAGGCTCATGGAGCATGACCTAGGAAGCTAAGCTTATCATTAGTAGAGTAAGCCTAGTGTGAAGGCTAGCTCAAGCAGGCTCACAAAGTGTGACCTATGAAGCTAAGCTTGTCATGAGCATAGCAAGCCTAGTGTCAAGGCTTGCGTAAGCAGGCTCATAAAGCATGACCTAGGAAGCTAAGCTTATCATGAGCGCGGCAAGCCTAGTGTCAAGGCTGCCGTAAGCAGGCTCGTGGAGCATGACCTGGGAAGCTAAGGTTATCATGAGTAGGGCAACCCTAGTGTGATGGTTGGCGTAAGCAGGATCGCGGAGCGTGACCTAGGAAGTTAAGCTTATCAAGCATAGTGCCAAAACTAACGTAAGCAGGCTCATAGAGCGTGACCTAGGAAGTTAAGCTTATCATGAGTGGAGCCTTGGGTTCAAAGCTAGTGTAAGTAGGCTAAAAAACCATGTAACCTATGAGTGGAGAATTTGAGTTGTGTCCCGAGGACCAAATACAGGTTCCCGACTTCTCTTAGGCAAACGGACCCCCGAGTCATTTATACTTGGGGGGCAACTTTGTTCAATGTAACCTCTCAAGGACCACGTGCCACAAGAGTACCACTGAAAGGACTTAGGAAAATAAACTTGTCATGAGCGAAGTAGTCCTAGTGTCACGATCTAGGGAGCTAACCCTAGAATTGTAATATCCATGACCAAGGAAACTACGCTTGTTATGAGCGGAGTAGGCCAAGTGTCATAAGATCCCGATGATAAAAAAAACATGGGGAACAAACCCTAGCGCTGAAAAAATCTAAGTAACACGAGACTGAACATAAGGTTTTCTCCTGAGGACCATGCGCCTGAGGACCTTAACCAGTTCCTAAATCTTGTAAAGTGAACAGAAGTCTGAGTTAGCAGTAACTGGGCACAAGCTTCAAGTTACCAAAAACTTGAGCACCCATACTCGCGGACCTAGGACCTAGTGTCAAGACTTGTGAGAATAGAACGACCTTGGAATACTAGTAAAACCTAGCATTGGTAATACCTAAAAAACCCAATTAATGGGTGAACTTGAGTTACTTGTTGAGGACTGCGAGCCCGAGTATTAGTAACCAATTCTCAAGCCTCGAGTCCCCCTTTCTTGGGCGTAAGTGTCAAGTCACTAAAATCTTGATCATAAGCCTAGAAGGGCAATGAACTCAGCCCACATCCTGGGGACTCTGAGCCCGAGGACTGGCAATGGGTTTTTGATTCCCAAAATCTATACTCGAGGGCGAATCCATAAAAATGACCTAGTGTACCCTCCCAAGGGCTACACGCCTAAGGAGTAACACTCTGTCTTTGATACCTGAGTAAAATTGACCACCTAAGACCCGAGTTGTTAGAACTCGTGGGTGTAATGACACGTCGAGTGCTCCCACTTGACAACGGGCTAAAGTTACTCTCGAGGATCGCGAGCTTGGGAAGCAACACTAACTGGGAGTTTGGTATGACGTTTAGGTATGTGTGAGTAGAGTTAGAGGGGATTTAGATTAATGGAATGTGAAACTCAAATATTTAAAGGGATTAAGATTACCCACAAATAATGCTAAAAAATAGGACTCTCTTGGAAACACAACCCCCAAGTCATTAAAAAGAAATTTACCAAACATGGCTTTGATTTGACATTCTCATTCCCACCAAACCAAAAACCCTTACCAAATTCCCCCTAAGTGCTTAAAAGCATAATAATACTAGGTGAGTCGATAAGACTCGAGTCTCCAGAACTCAAGCACAATTCCCTAGTTGAACCAACTAGGGCAATAAAGTCCTAAGTTTAAAAGACTAAGGGCCATGAGTAGTGAGAAGATTAAGGTGTAAAGTTCTCGTGGCGTTAGGTTAGATTGAGTTAGATGTTAGTTCCTTGTCAAATTTGTAAGACCGAATTGCATGATTACCTAATATTAAATATGTTAGTAATAAAGCAAAAAAGGCTAAGAGACAGGGCCAGCAAAGGCCATTCATAAGGGGCAGAGTATTTATAGTTGCACTCCGAAGCTTGAGAGATAAACTTTTTTGTAGCGCAAAAGTAAATGTGGCACACATGCCTATCAAAAGTAAATAAAAAATTATAAGGGCCTACTCGCCCAGAGGAACCTCTGTCACAAGCTTGATCACAGAATCAACCTCTGGACTCTAACCTGCTGTCGCGGCCTCTCGTACCTTGGCTTCCCTGGCCTCATCTGCTTGAAAACACTCCTCAAACGGCATCCTTTTGTTGGGCTCCCCCATGAAGGCCAGGTCCATCTCCCTATTTATTTTCCATGCAACATAGATGATGTCCTTGGCCATCACGTCAAGCTCCTACTTTAGCTCTTTAATTTGAAGCTTCAAGTCCTCGATTTCCTTGGTAGTTGCATCGACTCACGAAGTTACTTGCACAGCCTCCTCTCAGGACTTTGTGGCCTCCGCAGAATGCTTGGAGGAATCCATGTGAGCGAAGCAAAGATCCTCCCGAGCAGACACAAGATACTTTGACACCTTGCGGGTGGCTTCCTCCATGGCTTTGGTGCGGCCCACCGCATCCTCCAGCAACTACGAGGAAGTGTCCTTGAGAGTTTACAGCTTGGACCGCTCCATCGCCAGTTGGGTCTCTAGTTAGGAGGCATAATTCTTCTCATCCTCTATGGCCATCTGGAGTCGTGAGTTCTCCTCCAAGGGAACCGAGGTCTCCCTAATCTCCTTGAGCTTAAGGGACCTCATCCTGACAATGTCCCCGAGCTCTTGGCAAAACACTACGGCCTGCACAACAAAAACATTTGGCTCCCAAGAATTGACTTGCCCAAAAAGGAAACTTTGAGAGATTCAAGTGGTACTTACTCGTAGAGTGGTGTAGCTATAGACGATGAGGAGTGATATCTCGTTGTCACTGGTTAGATTGGCTAAATATATTGGTCAAGATGTTTAAGGAGAAGATTGTGTCTAAAGTGATACAATGATGTATCCAAACATTCTCGAATAGTTTAGGAGCATTTAGAGGAGTTTTAAGATAAGTCTTGGAGTACCAAATCAGAGGTGCTGATGGTGTGTCGCCACCTAGTAGGTGACACATTGCCTAGGGCTTCAAATCCCTAGCTTAGACAAACCAAGCGATTCATCGCCTGGGCTGTTACATGTGTCTGTATAGTTTATGTAAAATGTTTCAAATGATTTATTTTAAATGCTCTAATCCTATTGGTTAGACTAATGATTATGCCTACATTATAAATATGGGTTATTGGTGATGTAAATCCTTGATCACTCATTTCAACTCTCTCTCTCTAACCTCTCTCTCTCTAGCTCTCAAAGACCAAAGTTTTCTCCAAGAAACTCATCAAGCTTTGCTTGAGTTGCATTAGTTTTTAGGCTCATTAAATCCCAAATCTCATTCTACTTAGTTGAAGCTTCAAGCAATAAGGGAGGGCTTGGAATACAGATTTTAAACAACAATATTCTTATTGTGTATAAGCCTTAGAAGTTTCCCAACTTTGAAGATTCAAGTTTCTCTAAATCAAAGGTTGTATCTATCTATCCCTAACTTTGTTTGGTGTTACTCTATTGTGTTTTCATTGTTAGTATTGATGATTAAATGTTTCTAGGTTAATCTTATCATCATTTAATCATTTAGTTTCATATATTCAACATTGAAATTCATATGATGAACATGTTTCTTTGATTATTAAGATTTGTATTCAAACTTTGAATAAGGTTCTTGAATAGCATATACGGTTTCAAATATTGAACTATTTCCTTTATTAAATGTTAATTTTCAAAGTGTAAAGTCATATATTCCCAACAATCAAAATCTCTTTTTATAATTACTTTCATTTTTGTGCTTTGCATAATCAACAATGAGGGAAACTGGTTCATCTTCTACAACCTCCAAATCCTTACTTCAAGATTTGGTTTGTGTTGAATACATAACTATGAAAGATCGTAGAAAGTTCAATTTGGATATGCTCTACATTAATGTGGATATGGGTTCAAAGTTTTTATCAACAAAGGATGAGACAACTCAATTGGATTACATACTCAAGGAAATTGGTATCATCAAATTCCTAATTTCTAAATGTGTAGATTTCAAGAATTTGAATAAAATGTGTTTGATGTCATATTTTTGTGAGTTTGAGATTATTTTTTATATTTAGATTAAAATGGTAAATGTTATAAACAATTCAAGGGTTATTGTTATACTTGTTTTGTTTGTAAAGTTATTGATCATCATGTGTGATATGATAATTGTAAAATTAACCATAATAAGATCAGGGTTAAGGAAATTGATGTTGAGATCATTGCACTTTTAAATGAATTTAAGTTTGTCACTCTAATTGATAGTGAGATCTTTGTGACTTTGATTAAATTTAATGCATTTAATGAGAAATGCATTGTAACACTAATTGAGAATAATGCATTCAATGAGGAATGTATGATAACCCTAAAGAGAATTAACGTAGTTCATACATGTAGTGATGAGACTAATGTAACCATAATGAGATCATTGCAAAAGAAAGTGAAGATACTAATGTCAATGCATTTTATGTTGTGATCATTGCAAACCTAAGTAAAGATACCAAGGCCAATGCATTTTATGTTGAGAGCATTGTAACCTTGAGTGAAGTTAATGCAACCCATGGAAAGGTGCAAGGATGGAGGTATGATACTTTTGCACCATTCATACAACCTATGATAAAATTCTTTTCAAAACCTTTGAAAGTGCAAAGGTGGAACTTGAAGTCCAAATGAGAAATGAAAAGAGATCCAAGGTACCTGGAAAGGGCTACATTGATGTGTTCATCACTAATGGAAAGAAAGTGACTCTAACTAATGTTTTATGTGTTCCCGATATGACTAGAAACATTATGAGTGGAAGTCTATTGAGTAAATCCGGTATCAAAATTTAGTTTGAATTCAGTAATTTCACTTTGACTAAATTGGGCACTTTGTGGGAAAGGGTTATACATGTGATGGAATGATCAAACTATGTACTCTCGATAGTGACAAGAATGATATGGTATCTAAATCTTGTAATGTGGTTAATTCCAATGCTATTACTTTGTGGGATAATAGACTTGCTCATGTAAGTTATAACACAATTAAAAGAGTTGGTAAATGTGGATTGATTAATTGTGATGTGAATGAGCATGATAAATGTGAATTATGTGTTAAATCTAAAATGGTAAAGAAACATTTTCCAAGTGTTGAAAGATATTCAAACTTGCTAGTTTTAATACATAGTGATTTATGTGAATTGAATGGCATGTTGACTAGAGGAGGAAATAGATACTACATGACTTTTATAGATGATTGCTCTAGATATACTTATCTGTATTTTTCTTAATAGTAAGGATGATGCATTTAATGCATTTAAAATCTATAAAGCTGAAGTAGAAAATCAATTGGAAAGAAAAATAAAGACTCTTGGAAGTGATAGAGTTGGTGAATACTTTTCAAATGATTTTAATGTGTTTTGTGAACAACATGGCATTATACATGAATGTACTTCACCATACACTCCACAACAAAATGGAATAGCTGAAAGAAATAATAGGACCTATCTTCAGATGATTAACTCTATGCTTTTACATGCTGAATTGTGTTATAATTTGTAGGTTATGCTTTGCTTGTTGTGTGTCATATCTTGAATCGAAATCCTATGAAAAATAACAATGTATCTCTATATGAGTTATGGAGAGGAAAGAAGCCTAACCTAGCATATCTTAAATTGCGGGGGTGCCTTGATTATTACAAGAGCAGGGAGCCTAAAAGGACATAGTTGGGAACTGTTGGTTTTTATTGATCAAATAAGAGATTATGCGCAGCGAAACAACAATCAAATTGTCAGATTAATCCCACAAGATTTCTAGATCTACTTCTTCACACTCATATATATATTGAATTAAGGACAAGAATAGAAAAATTACCTCATGTCCTTCCTTGCTGCTATCTTTTCGTATGGCTGAATCCTTGAGATCTCACACCAAGATCTTCCAAAATGTTCTCAGGCACACAAAGAACGAGTGTGGGCTCGCTATACAAATAATAGGCAATAAATATTTATCAGATGTTCTCAACACATGAGATCTGATAAAGTTTTGGACCTAGGTTTTGTGAATAACAATAACCTTTGTTTTTGTCACTGTTCTCTTTTCTCTTAGAGAATCCTAGATATTTTTCTATCCCTGAAAAATTACGTTATGTGAAAACTGATATCCAATATTTAATAATATCCAATATATTAAAATATTTGTTATTTTAAACAAATTCAAAATAACTGATCAGTAATCAGATTTTTGTTTAAATAATAATATTTTAATCATATTAAAATATCTCATTATTTATTTAATATTTAAATAACGAAAATTGTGGAATCAAGAGACTAAGTCCATCTCTTATGCGTGTAGCACAGTGCCTATGCACTGTGCCACATGTGAACCACATGCCTATGCAGGCATGTGATTTTTCCCAATTTTTATTATTATTTAAATACCAAAAATCCCAAAAATAAATTAATTCAAAATTAATTATATTTTTGTTAAATCAAATAATTAATTAATTACACATAATTAAACAATAATTGTGTTTGATACATAGAAAAATATTTTACTTATCACATAAGTCCTTTTTGCCCATTTTTTTTTGTATTTGCCTTTGACAGTGATTGTTTGAGCCATTTCGGGGACCATGGACCTATAACATTAAGCTCCAATAAATTGAAACTAAATAATTAAACTCTTTAAATATAATAGTTAATTTATTAATTCTGATATTACTCCACTATAAATTCAGAATTGCACTCTTTATGTTATAGATATACTTTTACAGAAATCTTTTTCTTAAGTCGTCCATTGATATAACCATCTTACAATAGTTCAACCCTCTAATTAATTAGTTCATAAATTAGAATGGGAGAATTACCATTTAACCTTTCTAATTTACTTCTTATTCCTTAAGTACCATTAATTCACTAGTGAATAATTAATCTATAATCTAATTATAGATTTGAGCTCAAAATCATTCAGTTCCAGAATTAACCCTTAAGGGAACTAATATACGATCCGTTAGGAAAGATTAGATTATGTATTGTTGATACATGTTCCCAGCCATCCATGATATTAAATCTCCAAAACAAAAGTCATTAGCCTCATTCTTTGAAGAGACCTTAACGAATGAATCAAAAGATTTAATAAACATGAACATGAGTTCATGAACACTCAGGATTTAGGTTGATCTATAAATGATCATCTGTTATGATATGAATTACAAGTCTTTATTATTAAATGGTTTTTGGATAAAGACTCTAATTCATATTGGTCCATGTCATATATAATCATATTATATAAAACACCTTTACCGATATGTCTTACCACATCAATAATCTGAATCTAGATTATTTGTATCATCATGATACTCAGTAAACCGTACTTACAACTCCAATTAAAGAATTCCATAACTTTAATTTGTCGTTGTTGACTATTTTTATTCATTCATGTGATCTTAATTCTCTCGTACTAATACAAGATCACATCCTCAATAATGAATATGGAATTTTTCTGATATTTACAAAATTATTCAAACAATAATTTAACAATCTAAATATCTCAATAATAATAAACCATTGTATTTATTTATTCACAGAAAAAAAAAATGTCTTTACATGCTTTTAGGACACACTCCTAACAGGTACAAGGGTCATACAGTGTGCATTTGTTTGCTATGCCTCAAATAGCAAGGCCTATAGGCTATTAGACTTGGAGTATAATGTGATAATTGAATCAAAAGCGGTGGAGTTATTTGAGAATATGTTATATTGTGACAGCAATTCTCAAGACCATCAACTATTGGAGAATCTCTTAAAGAGAAAGATCCAAAAGTTGATGAGTAACCTATATTACCTCGGAGAAGCCAAAGGCTTAAAGAGTTGGGATCAAATGAGACATCTCAAGTGGAGACACTCTAACTAGTAGAGGGAAACCATGAAAAAGTCACATGGAAATTTCCTATGGTTTTTCAAGTTAAGGATGATCCCAAAACATTCCATGAAGCATTATCTTCGAGAGACTCCGCTTTCTTTAAAGAGGCAATAAAGGATGAGCTAGATTCAATTATTTCAAACAACATATGGGAATTGGTAGACCTTCCACAAGGTTCAAATCAAATAGGATACAAGTTGATATTTTAGAGGAAATATCACACCGATGGCACATTAAAATTCTTCAAGGCAAGACTAGTAGCCAAGGCGGTTAAACAAAATGAAGGAATCGATTATATTGACACGTATGGATCTGTTGTTAGGACAACCACAATAAGAGTACTATTTTATTTATCATCAATATATAACCTTTATGTTCATCAAATGGATGTCAAAACGACATTCCTAAATGAAGATCTCGATGAGGATATTTATATGGAACAGACAGAGGGTTTTGTTCTACGACGAAATGGACATAAATTGTGTAGGCTTGTTAAATTATTATATGGTTTATAGAAAGCAGGGAAGAAATGGCATGAGAAATTTGATAAATCCATAATTTAAGATGGGTTTAGACACAATAATTCGGACAAGTACTTGTACTCTAAGACTTGTGATGACTATGCCATCTTGGTGTTTGTATATGTTTATGATATGTTTATTTTGAATAATGATATGAAAGGCATAATAGAAACAAAGAGGTTTCCATCTTCCACTTTCAGCATGAAAGACCTTGGAGTGTTTGATTTCATCTTGGGTGTAAAAGTGAGAAGAAATAGTGGGGGTTATGCCTTATATAACGTCCCGAATTTACTAATAGGGCTTAGTGCCTCGATTAGCATGTCAAGATGGCATAAATGGATTTATATATATGTGTATCTAATTGTATATATGTGTGATTAAGTGAAATATATGAGTTATATTAAGATATAACTATTTATTCATGCTTATGTGTATTAAATGTGATTGTGGGCCCGTTTTTGTGAAAGATGACATTTTCGTAATTTTGACTTGTTAAGGGTATAATTGTAATTATGTGTTATATGATTGGAACCACATTATTATGAAGATATATTTGCGATAACTGGCTTAAGTCGATCCTTTAGAGTGATTTGGCAAAAAACTTACAACGGGGATTTATACCCGGCTCGGGGCGAGCCAAGGGGTATTTTGGTAATTTTTCCTAGGTCGGGAGGTAGTGGAAGATTATTGGAGGAAATAATTATATTTGGAGGGTTAACAATATTATTGGGAATTCGGAGTGTAATTTGAGGTTTAGTGGCATTTAGGCTAAATGACCATATCGCCCTTGAAGGGATTTGGTGGGAATTTGGAAGAAAGCGGTACTATGGACATTTTGACCCAAGGGATAGACCAAGGCAACAGCAGCAGCCTAGCATCCACGTTTGGGCACCCACCATTCCTCTTACCTATCTCAAAAACTTGTGCTAAGGCCTCAATTACAAGATAAGCTAATTGAAGGATTTTGGTGAGAATTGAGGAGATTCATGGTCCTAAGGGAAATATTGAGCTGCCAAGATCATCACTTAGCTGCTGGGAGATTCGAAATCATGGAGGTAAGGATTTGTAGCTCTGTTTTTCTTTTGAACTTTGATATTCTTGTTTGAGATGATGTTAAGACAAGTGCTGATGAATTGAGGTTTCTAGGGGATTGTAGTATAGAATTTGCTGGCAGAAATGTGTTGGGAGGCTCTGAGAGGCTTGGAATTCAGTTTTGATTTGCATTTTCAGACCTGGGATTTTTTGATTTGGGTAAGTTTCTAAACCATTGGCTCAATTTGTCCAATCTTTGTTGCTTTGTTGTTTTGATAAGTTTGAACGAGTTTATGGTGGTATATTAACTTTAGTATTTGGTTGTTGGGGTTGTATGGGGCATTTTGTGGTTGTAAACTAGCTGAAGAGTCGATTTGGGGTCAATTTTTTGGGTTTGATATGCAGAGAAGTCATAAGTTTTAATTGGGGAAGAACTTCAAGTTTTTGGGCTCATTTTTGGGTTACTTGTGATCTAGTGCGACTGCGCTAGGTTGGGGCGCGATCGTTCTAGTGTCTCAGGGAGTGGGGATTTCAATTTTCAATTTTGATTTCTAGGTTTCGAAGTTAGGATTTCAACCTTGCTAGTACCCTAGAAAGCCTAAACTTTCCGCAAGCACGACCATGCCAGGGGTAGGTGCGACTGTGCTAGGTGCTCCAAAACATGGTTTTTCTAGTTTTTGGATTAGGGCTTGGGGAGTTCAGGAATCCATTTGATGGCCTACTAGGGGGCTCGGGGGACATTTTTAACGTCCCAACAACTAAAAATAGTAATCTTAAGGATAGGGTTTAGAGTGAGGCTCACGATTTGAAGTCAAACCCTAATAAGAGTATGTTTATTTTATGATTAGATTATCGCAAGGCTCGGGATCAAGATTGCACTTGAGGTCGTATAGTCTATTCCATGGAACTCAAGGTAAGAAAACTACACCCTAGTTGTGATCGGGGCTTCAACTCTTGTAAATGGATTTGACTTTGGTTATAATTGTGGTTACTCAATTAGGCATGCTTGCATATTTTGTATCTGGTTGCGTGCTTATGCAATATATGTATGTGGTTATATCTATGCTGATAGTCCAACCTAAGGGATCCGAGGTCAGCCATAAGACCAGAGGACTCGGCCTAAGGACGCCGAGTCTGAACATCACTTAAACAAATAGAAGTGTCAATTGCACTTAACTAATTATATCGATTGTTGAGATTGGAATGTAAATTTTATTGTGCAGAGTATCACGGTAAAGCTTGTTTTTATATCCAATTGTCTATTGTATTGTTGATTCAAGTTTACTGCTTATATGTTGTTGCTCATTGTATTTATGGATTTAAGTTTTCTTGCTGAGCCTTTGTTCACGGGTTCTATGTGGTGCAGGTAAAGGAAAAGGAAAGTTGGACTAGCCATGAGTTGGAGTGCTTTACGAGTGGTGTGTACATCAGTAGCTATTGCATTGTATTGTTGATTCAAGTTTACTGCTGATATGTTGTTGCTCATTGTATTTGTGAATTTAAGTTTTCTTGCTAAGCATTGGCTCACGGGTGCTATGTGATGTAGGTAAGGGAAAAAGAAAGATGAACCAGCCGTGAGTTGGAGAGCTTTAGGGGTGGTGTGTACATCAGTAGCTACTCGACCACCACGACCGAGGGATTAATAGGGGCTATAGCCAAATTTTATTTTTCCACTTAGGTTGGCTTCAGTTGTAATTATTTTGAGGGTTATAATTGCCTTGTAAACTCTTTTTTTGGGACCCCATGTACGAACTCGCA
Organism: Humulus lupulus; assembly: GCF_963169125.1. NCBI lineage: Eukaryota > Viridiplantae > Streptophyta > Magnoliopsida > Rosales > Cannabaceae > Humulus > Humulus lupulus. The sequence continues at coordinate 210,992,678 of NC_084793.1, forward strand.
ATTTTTAATGAAAACAACTATTCTTATGATCAAAATCTTTTAACCCTAATCCATTATGACTTGATTAGCAAGTCCATCACTATTTAAAATACCTAGTGTAATCCTCTTTGCTATCTAGGGCATTACAACTTGGTATCAGAGCGATCTAGGTTTAAAGGATCTTGAAGACTGGCTGGGCATGTACACTCGCCGCTAAAGACAAGCTCGACTTAGGGTTTGGTAACTATATATGTGATTATATGTTTAACTGTTCACATGAAATATGATTGCCTAATGTGCTTGTTTACTAAGAAGCATGTGATATATCGATAAGGACGTTTGTAGTCCTTTAAATTTCCATGCTAGAGAAGGTGATGAATAATTTTTCACTTTCATTGATGATTATTCAAGATATGGTTACCTATACTTAATGCAAAGGAAATCCGAAACTTTTGGTAAGTTTAAAGAATTCCGAGCAGAAACTTAAAAGGAATTAAGTAAATCACTAAAAGTTTTTAAATGAGATTGAGGTGGAGAGTAGTTAGATTGTGAATTTGAGGACCATTTACGTGAGCCTGGTATTCAATCCTAACTCAGTACACCTGGAATGCCACAACAAAATGGTATTTCAGGAAGACGGAACATAACCTTGTTGGATATGGTTCGGTCGATGATTATTTTCTAATCATTGCCTTTGACATTCTGGGGTAATGCAATCATTGCCTTTGACATTCTGGGGTAATGCAATCATTGCCTTTGACATAAGCTTGTTGGATATGGTTCGGCCAGAGGATATCGCTAGTTCTAGTCAGAACAATGGAGAGCTCCATCGTAGTGGGAGGGTTGGTAAACAACCAGTTTGCTATGAACATGAAGTTTAGATGCTTGTGTTTGACACAAACAAAGATGATCCATTGACATATAGAGATGCAAAGGAAGATTGTGACAAAGAAAATGGCTAAACGCCATGGACCTTGAAATGGAATCGATGTATTCCAATTCTGTATGGACTCTTGAAGATCCACCTGAAAATGTTAAACCTATTGGTTGCAAATGGATATTCAAGAAGAAGAGAGGAGCTGATGGGAAATTAAAGACTTTCAAAGCAAGGCTGGTAGCAAAAGGTTACACACAGAAAGAATGAGTTAATTATGAAGAAAAATTTTCACCTGTGGCCATGCTTAAATCTATCTGTATTCTCTTATCCATAGCTGCTTGCATGGATTATGAGATTTGGCAAATGGAGGTTAAAACACCTTTTTTTAATGGCTGTCTTGACATAACCATTTACATGTCTCAACAAGAATGGTTCGAAGTTAAAGTCAAAGAGCAAAAAGTTTGGAATCTTTTTAAGTCTATTTATGGACTCAAACAAGCTTCAATATCTTGGAGTCTTAGATTTGATGAAACAATCAAAACGTTTGATTTTGAACAAAATGGTGATGAACCTTGTGTTTACAAACAAATCAAAGATAAGATTGTGCACTACTACAAACTGTACTTAGATGACACACATGAGACGACGGTTTTAGTAGACCTGTCTTCTCATGTTAAAAATAAACATATGACGACTGACTCTCTAGAACCATCATGCCATACACAACAAAACTTACATTAGACAACAGTTCTTAGAAGAATGTCGTCACGTGTTTATTTTTAACACAATTAGACAGTTCTACTTAGACTGTTGTCTTATGTGCGTCGTCTTATTATTATTATTATTATTTAAGGCTTATTAGGGTTTTTTCCCCCAAACTATTACCAATCCAAATCGTGCCCCCCGAATACTTTAACTTGTTAAAAATTCTTCCTTAATTATTCACGTTACTGAAATGTGGGACTTCCGTCCAATTTCGCTAATGGAATGGTGATGTGGCAGTTTGGTGGCCGACATGGTATTGCCACGTCAATGCTTCGTTTATAATATAAATAATAAATAGGATTCTTGCCCCCCGAACTATTACCATTACTAAATTGTGCCCCCTAATTTTTAAAAATTTAAAATTAAGCAATCTTTTGAATATTAAAAAAAATGAAAAAATCATTAAAAAAATTTTAAAAAAATTGATGGTGAAAAAAAATTTCTTTGGTATTGGGCATGCGTCAAAATGAGGGTAGCGACATCGTCGACAGATTGAGCTCATGTGGGTCCCTTGCGACATTCAGCTTTGGTGTCGCCTATGTCGCCTTAAATGTTTATTTTGTATAATTTAATTTAATTTAAATGATTTTTTTGTTTAATGCTTTTTGTATTTTGTTTTTAATATTCAAAATATTGATTAAATTTTAAATTTTAGAATTTAAGGGGCATAATTTGGTAACGGTAATAGTTTTGGGGGTAAAATCCTATCTATTTTTTAAATTATACATGTAGCAATCCACATCAACACTCCAGTGTCGCCATATCACTATTCTGTTAGCAAAATTGGACAGAAGTCCAACATTTTGATAACATGAATAGTTCAGGAGGAATTTTTAACAGGCCAAAAAATTCAGGAGGCACGATTTGGTAGTTGCAATAGTCCAGGGGGAAAAATCCTAATAAGCCTTTTTTAAAGGGGTCTTAATATTAAATATACTTAATATTATTGGATTATGTATATATTTTAATATTTATAAAAAATATTGTCTAGACATATCTATTAATACTTTAATTAGTCGTTAAATTTTTATACATAATATTACACTTTTAATTAATTATATTATATTAATAATAGTTAAAACTTAAATAAAATAAAATAATTATATGTCTAATATTAAGATATGTTACTCATGCATATGTATCTTATTTTTTTTAAACTAAAAATAATTTATATAAAAATAATTAATCCACTTGTAAAAAAATATTATTCCTTAAAAAGAGAAAAAAAGTGCATAATTTTTTTTAAAAGTAATGAGTGACATAAATTAATCGTGTATTACACATTAAATAAGTCTAATAAAATAATTAAACTTTAGCTAGAAAATGAAATTGAAATACATAGCCACTTAGCCCCAAATGAAATTAACAAAACAAGAAAAATCCATAATCTTTTAATTCTCTAGTCTCTACCAGTTGGCTTCTCTGGATCTCACTCAAACTCAGCCTTTCAATCATTTTTCTCTCACGCTCACCCGCTCGATCTATTCTCTCTCACACTCATCCCTCTCTATCTGTTCTCTCACTCAACCTCTGCAAGAACTCATCTCTCGTCTTTCTCTCCGTAACGTCGAGCTGCTCTCTTTCACACCCAGCCTCGACAAGAACCAGGCGACCCCTCCAATGCAAGAACCAGGCCACCATGGGGTAAACTAGGCAAACCTCCAATTGTTTATGAGGTAATTTTTTTTTCAGATTCAATTTAATATGGAGAAAATACTTTAAATATAGTCAATATTTTTTTTTGTGTTGGAATTATTTTTAATTAAGAGAATACACTTTACAGACGAGAGTTTTATGTGTACATAAAAGATTGAAGTGCTAGTTCTTGTTGAGTTTTAAAGAACTTGTTTGAAGTGTTGTTGTTCTTAATTCTTTTTTGTGCACACCAGCTGTTTGTTTCATTGTTTTTCCTTAGTTCGTGTGCATAAATGTTTATTATTGGTGCTAAGGTGTCATTATAGGATCTTGATATTGTGTAGGAATTATTTTTGGGTGTTCAAGGTGTCATTACAACTGAGAGTTGTCTTGACAACACCAAGATTGAATTTTTTTTCTTTTTTGTGTTGTTTAGATTGTGTTGACGGGGAAACTTTGTCAACGAAATTAGATCAGAAAACTCGAAGGTAAGTATGGAGGTATTTAGATAAGAACTTATAATAAACTTAAGGGAAAGTAAACATAGATAAACAATGGAGTAAGTCTTTGTATATTGCTCAATAGCCTCATTGTACAGTGAATTTTTCAACCCCTTTGCTTGAGGGGTGAAAGTCTATTTATATTGGAGCTGTAATGGCTCCTGATACATAGTGGTCTCAGGCGACAAGACTGTACATAGGTACATTGTCAGGGTTGTGGCACATGCCATAGTGGTGTTGAAGGAGTGGTGGTCGGCTCTAGTACGTGTCAGGGGCCTGCAAAAATACTCCTACATTGGTACCACATTACACCTCCATTACTTGTCGGGTACGGACCTCATAACATGCTGAGGTACTCCTTACCATGTACTATTCTTGTACTGCCACTACTTGTCTGGCGTGGACACCATATCCATACTCTAACTCTTCTTGGTCTGCAGGTTCATTCTGTATCTCTTCTGACCTGATGTCGGATCGTTGTGAGGCCCTTCCTGAGCTTCCTAGAATGCATGTTCAAGAGGCCCTTGACTCTACGTCTTGTGAGACTCACAGGGACAGCGGTGCCTCGTTGGTGGCACTTATCTTAGGAAGAGGGGGAAGGCCTCTTCAACGAGGCCTGCTACATGTGCGGTGAGGCATGGTGCCTGCGTATGAGATTATGATATCTCCTTGTGAGACCATCGCATTGCAACCTTCATGTGCGAAGCCCTTGGTGTGATACTCAGCGTGGTGTGAGACACTCGGGTGCGTGAGGCGAGAGACACTTGGCCTCGCTATGCGAGGCTGTACGAGGGTGCGAGGCTTAACGTTGTACGAGAATCCTCGTGGTGTGAGACCCTCCGGTGTTCGAGGCAGGAGATGCTTGGCCTCGCTATGCAAGGCTATATAAGGGTGCAAGGCTCAGCGTAGTGCGAGACCCTCGGGTGTGTGAGGCGCGAGACGCTTAGCCTCGCTATTCAAGGCTATATGAGGGTGCGAGGCTCAGCGTGATGCGAGACCCTCAGGTGTGCGAGGCGTGAGACACTTGGCCTCGCTATGCGAGGCTGTACGAGGGTGAGAGGCTCAGCGTGATGCAATACCCTCGGGTGTGCGAGGCGCGAGACGCTTGGCCTTGCTATGCGAGGCTCTACGAGGGTGCAAGGTGCGAGATACTGCCTGGGGGAGATGGGTGTCTGAGGCGTGAGTCGAAGTGTGCCTCGCTGTGCGAGACCCTTCTCGCAAAATGGACTCGGGTGCGCGAGGCGCCTAAGCGAGGGCATGTCTTGCAAGACGCGTACGGGTGAGGCATGCAACACCCTTGGCACGCGGTGTGCCTCCAGATGCAAGACTATCCCTCACGAGGCTCACGAGATGCAAGGTGGGCTCATGGGTCATTGGCGCGATACACCCGCAGCACCCAAGTGCCTCTTAGCGAGATGTGGGTGATAGGCTCGCGAGACGGGGGTCTTTCGAGGTGTCTGGGTACTTGGTGCCCTTTGCATGTAGATATGTGTATGCCTCGAGTGTCTTTGGAAATGCTTACGCATGCATCTTGACCCATGAGCATGTCAACCTCGCGCGGGCTTGCCGGACCTCACTATGTGAGGGCCTCATGCACCTATCCTCTTACAATATTTATTTTAGCCCCTTAGCTTAGCAGGGCCAAATCGCATGGCTCATAACGTGTTGTTTCTCTTGAGACAATCTCCTGTATTCAAAAGGCCTACAGGCTCGAGCCCAATAGCATGACTAAGTGACCTTTATCCCTGTGTTCCAACCAGGGACTAGAGGTTTTTTTCTTTGGTGGATTTTCGGCATCCACAGATTGTTTTGGAACTATTCATTTTCTGTGCGTAATTTGGGTATGAGATTGTGAAGTAGATATTTATTTATGTATTGGGTTTGTTCAATTTGGTTCAATTACTTTGGTTTGATGTGTTTGTGTTTTGATTTTTGAAGCTTTAGCATATAATTCAATAATAAAACAATAAGAATATGTATTTTTGATCATCATATTGGTTGTTGCATGTTGTATTAGTTAATAAATAGATTTATTCTTATGTCTTCTTATGCTATATTTGCTTTTGTTATGTAGATTTTTCTACCACAATGCTTATAGATGGTTTCCTGCGTATGGGTTAGTTAATATCTTGTTCTGAATGAGGTATATGACATTGTTAATAAATTGATGAAAGAAATTTGTTTTTTTTTATTATTTATTCAAGTGTTGTTCATAAACTATTGATCTAATTATTTAAAAAAATTATATGACGATATGCTAGATTTGCCTTTGATTCATGTTTTTCTTTTCAATACCTAACTAGATTTTCCTTTTCTTATATGGGTCTATAGTTTATACTTGTTTGAAATCAGATTTCTCATTCATTTTCTAATTATTTTGTGGTCTCATCGTTGCTGCATTGATTTGGGTTATTTTCTATGTGAGTATGATTTTAAGTAGTGTTGAGAAATAATTGAGTGTTTATTATATGATATTTTCTGGACTATTTGGCTTTTTGTTTGAAATTTTTCTAGTAACTATTTAGTTCCCTTTTCTAGGTAAACAAGTTTAGAGATCCAGACAAATTTAGCTGAAAACATTTTTTAATTTTTTTTTCTTTACTGTTTTGGAACAAATGCTTTTTTCAAAAAGTCAGAGCGAAGTGATCAAAGCTGGTACAATAAGAGAGACAGTCTTGTTCTTTTTGGATTTTAAGGCATTTGTTTTTAGCTCATGATTATAGACCATAGAGACAACCTTTATTCCTTTTGCAACATTTTCCCAATGATCATTACCACCTTTCATTTTCCATAGCAGTTCAAATTATGTACTTTCTTACTTCATGGTTATTCAAGCCCTTGCCATTTTCTTTTTTCAAGTGTGAATATGTGATTATATGAAGCATACATTAGCAAGAAGGATATTCATTGCACGCTTTGTATGAAGAATGCATAAATGTGATTTAGGAGCACATAATAATAGTTTATGCATAATGGCATAGAACAGTAAAAGTCAGAACCATACCCTCAGCCCTGTGGGGTAATGCATAGTATGACCATTTCCTTTCTTTTGTTCCCTCCATTGAGATAAAAGGATTCTTCCTGCCTTTGTCTTTCCAAAATTTCAAAACAAAAGTTGTTTTATGTGATATTTGTTTGAATTGGTCTAGTGTTCTGACTTTCCTTGTCATGACAAAAGATATTGATATTATGAAGAACTTGAAGCAAAGACTTTCGAAGTTTGACTTCTAATGCAAGTTCCTTTGCGTGTGAAAGTCAAGTAAAGCTAATTAACTTAATTATTGCTATTATGTCAAGCCTTTCAATTATTTTGTTAGTCTCTCAATTAAAAATTAGCAAGTACGTACACATATTACTATAATAAGTGTCACCTAATACTTTGTATCATTAGGGCCAATGAAAATAGACCAGGATCATGATTCGATTATTGGAATCAAATCATTACCAAGAATCTGTAATCTTGTAATATCGGGGCAACCACAAGCTTAAGGTTTTTAATTATTTTATTATTTGACCTGTTTTCTTTCACCCTTTTCTCTTCATGGAATATTTAAGTTTTCTTTGAGTTTTTGAACATAATAAAAACCTCACCACAGACATGTATCAGTAATAAAAACTTGGCTTTTGTTTAAATCATAAAAGGGTAATTTTCTTTTCATTAGTTAAATCATCACGACAATTATATTAAGAGCAAAAGAAGAGGAAAAAAAGATGAATTAAAGACAATACAATAGCTACATTACTGTCCTTTCAAATTTCTACATCATAAATTCGTGGAAATGAATCAATTAAATCTACAAAAAGACAAATTAAGTTCTTGTTAGAATCATCTTATTCCAAAAAGGCATTTACAAAGGCCAATCTCTATTGACAATGAAGTTGGCAATGAATAAAGTGAGTGTGAGAATATGACAAAGTTTGGTGATTTGTACATTTCTTTTATTTCCCTTGTTTCTGTCAATATTATTTTCTTGCTTTAGTTTCCTTTATCTTTACATCATGATGAATGACTACCTTCCACACCATTTTTGTCTATTGGCGAGTCTGTAATCTTCAGAGTACCGCTCTGCTGCTTGCCATGTTGCTTAACTTGATGCTGAGAACAGTATGCATGAGCAGCCAGTATGCATTTCCTTGGTTTAGTCTTTTTTCTTTTATCTTTTTCAAGACATGTGATTGTGAAGAACTTGATTGAATAAAATTGTAAGGCTTTGTATGAGTGAACTGAATTTTTTTATAGGCCAATTTTTACATATAAATCATCTATCTTTTTTCCTATTGTTATTTCTTGATGTAAAACTAATTGAAACCACATCATATTGAGTTAGAAAAAAATATACTTTTACATGGTATTCCTTTGGAAAATAAATGAAGTTTAGCGGATTTTTTATGATGGACATTTTCCTTTTTTCTTTCTCTATTTTTTTGTTTGCTATCTTTGATGCCTTTTGTTATGTGTTACTATATTTGTTTTGGTTGTAATGTGCTTTTTTTTGTCATGACTGCTACAATAGTTAATTCAGTGACTGAGTTTCATCTCCTCTGCTGTTACTCTGGGTTTGTATATGCATGAATATCCTTTTGCAATGGCCTCTTTAAGAGACTAAAATTAGATTAGAAGTGAGTACCATATAAAAAAGTAAGAAAATGATAATTGGTTTAGCGTTCTGACTTTCCTTGTCTCTAAAAGTTGTTTTACTTAAATTTTGCTAGAATTTTTAATGGTTGTGAGTATATTAAAATGATTACCATTAACATATGTATTTACATCTTCTTTCTTCTCATTACTACATTATTAATCTGGCAGGTTCTACGTTACATTTCTCAGTTGTTTCAAGTGACCTTTAGTTATTGTTCTAAGAAAAACTGTTAATCATTCACTAGCTCACTTGAATTTTTGTTCTAAATTAGGATATTTGTTCACATGAATCACATGCATGAAACACAATTACATTATGTATATGTTTTGTTACTCTAAAAGACATCTATATTACTATTTACATGTCCAACGTTGGGTGATTCCCAACCTTTCATTCTTATCTTCTATAGTCTTTTTTTTAGATGATATTTTCTACAGTCTTGACTTGAGCTTTATTTAATTGATTTCATTTATGGGTATTCCATTCTAATTTATTTTTTTCTATCTTAGGATTTTGTAGATTGTTTATTCATTTATGTATTTCTTCATCACATTTGAGTATATATATGTATAAATGCGTTGTTGGTATTAGAGGTTGCAAGACTTATTAATATCAATATTTATAACAAATTTGTTGAACATATACAAGATTATGCAGGTGTTAAATATGTAGTTTATTTTGTATTTTATTTTTACATGAGATGGTTTTAGCATATATTTTTTTTATATGTAATAGATAAAAGCCATCTTTCTTTAGACATCACCAATTTTAATTGAATTGAATTATACGAAGACATGATTAGTCATGTTATTAAGCTTTATGCATATATTTGTTAAAAAAACATCCATATATTTATATACTATAAAAGAAACAAGATTTTTCATCTTTGGTTTGGGGTATATTTCTTCAGTTTATATATACATATATATATATATCTTTTTTCTTTTATCTTTTTCAAGCCATGTGATTGTGAAGAGCTTGATTGAATAAAATTGTAAGGCTTTGTATGAGTGAACTGAATTTGTTTTATAGGCCAATTTTTACATATAAATCATTTATCTTTTTTCCTATTGTTATTTCTTGATGTAAAACTAATTGAAACCACATCATATTGAGTTAGAAAAAAATATACTTTTACATGGTATTCCTTTGGAAAATAAATGAAGTTTAGCTAATTTTTTATGATGGACATTTTCCTTTTTTCTAATTCTATTTTTTTGTTTGCTATCTTTGATGCCTTTTGTTATGTGTTACTATATTTGTTTTGGTTGTAATGTGCTTTTTTTTGTCATGACTGCTACAATAGTTAATTCAGTGACTGAGTTTCATCTCCTCTGCTGTTACTCTGGGTTTGTATATGCATGAATATCCTTTTGCAATGGCCTCTTTAAGAGACTAAAATTAGATTAGAAGTGAGTACCATATAAAAAAGTAAGAAAATGATAATTGGTTTAGCGTTCTGACTTTCCTTGTCTCTAAAAGTTGTTTTACTTAAATTTTGCTAGAATTTTTAATGGTTGTGAGTATATTAAAATGATTACCATTAACATATGTATTTACATCTTCTTTCTTCTCATTACTACATTATTAATCTGGCAGGTTCTACGTTACATTTCTCAGTTGTTTCAAGTGACCTTTAGTTATTGTTCTAAGAAAAACTGTTAATCATTCACTAGCTCACTTGAATTTTTGTTCTAAATTAGGATATTTGTTCACATGAATCACATGCATGAAACACAATTACATTATGTATATGTTTTGTTACTCTAAAAGACATCTATATTACTATTTACATGTCCAACGTTGGGTGATTCCCAACCTTTCATTCTTATCTTCTATAGTCTTTTTTTTAGATGATATTTTCTACAGTCTTGACTTGAGCTTTATTTAATTGATTTCATTTATGGGTATTCCATTCTAATTTATTTTTTTCTATCTTAGGATTTTGTAGATTGTTTATTCATTTATGTATTTCTTCATCACATTTGAGTATATATATGTATAAATGCGTTGTTGGTATTAGAGGTTGCAAGACTTATTAATATCAATATTTATAACAAATTTGTTGAACATATACAAGATTATGCAGGTGTTAAATATGTAGTTTATTTTGTATTTTATTTTTACATGAGATGGTTTTAGCATATATTTTTTTTATATGTAATAGATAAAAGCCATCTTTCTTTAGACATCACCAATTTTAATTGAATTGAATTATACGAAGACATGATTAGTCATGTTATTAAGCTTTATGCATATATTTGTTAAAAAAATATCCATATATTTATATACTATAAAAGAAACAAGATTTTTCATCTTTGGTTTGGGGTATATTTCTTCAGTTTATATATACATATATATATATCTTTTTTCTTTTATCTTTTTCAAGACATGTGATTGTGAAGAGCTTGATTGAATAAAATTGTAAGGCTTTGTATGAGTGAACTGAATTTGTTTTATAGGCCAATTTTTACATATAAATCATCTTTCTTTTTTCCTATTGTTATTTCTTGATGCAAAACTAATTGAAACCACATCATATTGAGTTAGAAGAAAATATACCTTTACATGGTATTCCTTTGAAAAACAAATGAAGTTTAGCTAATTTTTTATGATGGACATTTTCCTTTTTTCTAATTCTATTTTTTTTGTTTGCTATCTTTGATGCCTTTTGTTCTGTGTTACTTTATTTGGTTTGGTTGTAATGTGCTTTGTTTTTTGTCATGACAGCTACTATAGTTAATTCAGTGACTGAGTTTTGTCTCCTCTGCTGCTACCCCAGGTTTGCATATGCTTGAACATCCTTTTGCAATGGAATCTTTAAGAGACTAAAATTAGATTAGAAGTGAGTACCATATAAAAAAAGTAAGAGAATGAGAATTGGTTTAGTGTTCTAACTTTCCTTGTCTCTAAAAGTTGTTTTACTTCAATTTTGCTAGAATTTTTAATGGTTGTGAGTACATTAATATGATTACCATTAACATATGTATGTACATTTCTTTCTTCTCATTGCTACATTATTAATCTGGCAGGTTCTATGTTAAATTTCTCAGTTGTTTCAAGTGACCTTTAGTTATGGTTCTAAGAAAAACTGTTAATCATTCACTAGCTCACTTGATGTGATTTCTCTTTTTGTTTCTCAGACATTCAAGAAATGAGGCCAATTCCATGTTCAAAAGATTCACTAGATGTTAGTGATCATTGATCTAGATGACCATACATGTTACTATATTGAACCACTTAGAAAATCTCCTCCAAATGATTTGAAAAACCTTATGAACAGGTAATACATTTGAAACTCATTTTAGAATATAATATGGTTATTTGATATGGAAATAAATAATTAATATGCTCTTTATATTGATGTATATATAGTGTCGCTTCACACATTAAGCGAAAGATAGGAAGGAATGAAACAAATTACAAATGGAAAATAGTCAATTGCCCTCGTCAAACATCGTCAGTAGAGTGCGGCTTTTATATCATAAGGATGATGAAGGACTATTGCTTGAATGAGACACCCATGCGATGGCTTACTAGTAATGTAGTGCATTTATTATTATTGAACTACAATTCTATTGGATTTAATTTATGACTTATTTTTTTATTTTGTGTTTTGTAGTGTAATGGGGAGAATACATATACACTTGGCGACATTAATGAAACTCGAAATGAATGGGCAGCCAAGCTTCTTAAGCAGATGACTTATAGCTAGAGTAACTTTTGAAATCAGAATTAAAAAATATACTAATTGTAGTATTTAGTTAGCACTTACATATTTATTCCAAGTGAATATTTTGATCTTGTAATTGTTAGATTTGGAACATACTGAGTTCTATTGATTTTGTCTGCCTATTGATTCTGTCTGAACTATGTTGTAATTACACAGGAAATTATGAATGAATATAGTGGTTGAAAATAGAGAAATGAAAAAAATTATCATATTCTAGATGGGACGTCGGTCTCCGCAAAACTGTCACCTTATGTATTGCAGGGACGATGCTTGCACATAAAGTATCATCTCATGTACTGCAGGAGGATGACGCTTGAGTAGGAACTGTCGTCTCATTTATTGCAGTGGATGACGCTTGCACAGAAATTGTCATCTCATGTACCACAAGAGACAACGTTTGTATAGGAAACATCGTCTCATGTACGACAGGAGATGACACTTTTATTTCAACTGTCGTTTCACACTTTACATGGCATGACATTACATGGGACGACAATATTAGAACCAACGTATGAGAGTCCATACGACGATTTAAAACCATCGTCCCATGTCAATTTTGCAGTAGTGGTGGTATTCCTCGTTCTTTACGTTGATTATATTCTACTTATTAGGAATGGCATAGAAATATTATCAAAGGTAAAGAAGTGGTTAACTGAGCAATTCCAAATAAAGGATTTGGGAGAAGTGAAATAGGTCCTGAGAATTCAGATCTATAGAGATCGAAATAAAAAAGTTTTTGCACTCTCTCAAGCAACTTATATTGATAAAGTGCTAGAACGCTTTGGCATGCAAAACTCAAAGAAAAGCACTATGCCTACCCAGTCAGGAGTTAATTTTTCTAAAGAACAATGTCCACAAACACCTTAGGAAGAGGAGGACATGAGGCAGTATCCCTATGCCTCTGCGGTAGGCAGTCTAATGTATGCAATGTTGTGCACTAAACCTGAGAACTATTATGCAATAGGGATAGTCAACCGTTATCAATCAAATCCTGGACTGAGTCATTGGACAGCAGAAAATACTATTCTCAATTATCTCAAAAGTACTAAAGATTACATGCTTGTGTATTCAGGTGAAGACCCGAACCTCACTAGATATACTGATTCTGATTTTCAATCAGACAAAGATAGTCTAAAGTCGACATCTGGCTCAATTTTCACACTTGTAGGAGGTGCTATAGTTTGGAGAAGTATTAAACAATCCAGTATTGCAGACTCCACCATGGAAGTTGAATACATAGCATCTTGTGAAGCAGCTAAAGAGGCTGTGTGGCTCAGGAAGTTCTATATTGATCTGGAATTTATTCCAAAAGCATGGATAAGCCACTTGTTCTGTACTCTAATAACAGTGTGGCAGTAGCTAATTCAAAGGAATCCAGAAGGCGCAAGAAGGGAAAGCGCATTGAGAGTAAATGTCACTTGATTCGAGAGATAGTCAACCGTGGAGATGTTACTGTCTTGTAGATTGCCTCTAAAAATAATCTTACAAATCCATTCACAAAGACTTTATCTATAAAATATTTTCAGGGTCATGGAAGAAGCATGGGTTGAGGGAAATGCCTCATTTTCTTTAGGGCAAGTGGGAGATTGTTGGGAATAGTGCCCTTAAAGAAATTGTAGTTTACAATGGTTTTAATGAAATGAATAAATTAATTGAATTATTGTGTATATGTAGCTTATGTACTATATTATTGTTAATAATATTAAGTAAATATCAGAAAATTCCCAAGTTCATCTACGTGGTCTCAATCTCATATTGGTATGAGAGGATCGAGATTAAGATAATGGACTTAAATAGTTTGTAGTAAAATAAAGTTGTGGAATCTTTAGATTAATTACTGCTAGTATGGTCATCTATTATTATGAATACATGTGACCTAAATCCGGGTTACTCGTGTAGTAGGACACTTTAGTGGAGGTACTTTGCATACTGAGAGTATGTAGAACTGGACCAGATGTGATTTGACAATACTTGTTTAAATATCGTTTTGTAGTATTATAAAATACATCAATTAATGATCATATACAAACTGATCTTAATCCTGAATTTACTATTAACTCCTATATATGTCATTTAATCATTTGATTCATACGTTACAGTTTGTCAAAATGATCACGCTAAGAACTATTGTTTTGGGGACTCAATGATGTATATGGCAAGGGACATAGCTTAATAGATATGGAATCAATACATTCTTATAGATTCAATGATGGTTTCCTATTGGGTTGGCTTTTGAAACTGAAAAGGTTATTGGCGTCAAATTCATAATTAGATTATGAATTAACGTTCACTAGTAAAGTCAATGGTGTTAGGGTTTTATGCCCTAATTAAAACCCAATTTCTTTGTAATCTCATTTATTATCAATCAAATAATAGAAATCATTTTCTGACTTGGTCAATCACTTTGCTCACATGTTTTATTTTCATGATTATTTGTTTAATATAAACTTCTATTAAATCTCGAGCATATACCTAATCATATTTATAGTGACGTAATCACAGTGGAATATAAATATGATTATATGTTCAAAATAAGTTAGTCCTAAGATTAGTCAATGCACGAGATTCACACTGACTTGCCAATCTATGGTATGATCTACTTACACATTGTAGTGTTATGTTCTTTCCAGAACATTAGCAAAGTAGATAATATCAGATGTATTTGTTGCATCGGACTAGACCGATATTGCCAGTTGATCGGATAGGTAAACATACTGTTATAATCTATTCTAGTCATATCATATAGTTGACCATAGGTCAATTTAATCTCAATTTTGAGTGGTTAGCATTCTAACTGATTGTATAATTTGAGTTCTTTGACTTGTTCGTTACTAGCTTACCCTACAGACTAGCCCATACTTACATCTTGGGAACTCGGTAGTATGATTGAGTGGGAGTGTTACTCATAGATATGAACATCTATAGCTTCTGATGAAGAAGTGAAATGATGGTTTCCTTTTAGTTTGGTTCAAGGTGCTAAATGATAGAGATCTCATTTAAGTAATTAATATTAGTTTACTGAAATATCATTTACAAGGAACTAAGTGTTGTGAGGATAAAATATAATGAGGGGTAAAATGGTATTTTAGTCCCATCTCATTGTAGACTGTCTATAGAGGATTGAGTGACAATTATAGTTGTAACAATGGATAATTAATAGCGTATCTGTATTTGTTATGGAGGATTCTAGGAATTCAAGAGTGCAATTTGGAGTCTTTAGTAGAGTCACGGGGAATTAATAAGTTAGTAAATTTATTTGTTAGATTTATGATAACTTATTGGAGCTTGATTTCATAGGCCCGTGGTCTCCACTGTACCTTGGATAAAATCATCTAGTTAGTCTCAATTAATTGATTTAATTATCAAAGTTCACTAGGTCAATTTTGGATAGTTTCACATATTTATGTAATTTTGAGAAGAAAAGAGAAATTATGGTAGGTTTGTTAATTAAGATAAATTGGTATCTTAATTAATAAATAAGTTTAAATAAATATTCAAATTACAAATAATTAATTTGATAAAGGATTTAAATAATTATTTAATTACTTAAATCAATAGAAAATAATACAGGCCTTGATTTTAAGTCTAATGGGCTTATAATCAAATGGGAAATTTCATGGGCCTAAAGCCCATGATAATTTAGACCTAGGGTTGTTAATTGGATATTATTTTATTTATTTTTTAATTAAATAAATTACCTAATTGAGTCTATAAAAGGAATGTTAAGAGAGAAGTCAAAACATAAGTTCATATTTTTGAAACACAAGTTTCTAATAGGTTTTAGATTCTCTCTAAACATAAGTCATTTTCTAAGCCTTATTGTTCTTCTCTCTTCTTCTCTCTGTATCTATCTCATGTGTTGAGAATTACCCACCCTAGTCTAGGTAATTCCAAGCATACTTTGGAAGGCTGTGAAGAAAACTGAAGATCAGTTCAGTTTCTTGGTAATACTCATCGATGGAAAGGATACAAGGGTTAGAGAAACTGAAGGAATGACTCATTCAATCCGCTGCGTATAATGTAAGTATTCTTATCACTATTTCTCTTTGAATTCAATTTTAGAAACATTTTCTGGTTTTCTCATATGAACTTGTTTAATATTAGATCTACATGAAAATAAATAAAGATTCTGTATAAGTTTCCCAACAAATGGTACACTAGGAATCAAGATATAATTAAAATGGTGAAATGGTAATTTTATTCCCACTTAATTATGAATCATCAATAGAGGATTAATTTGTATGTAATGAGTATATCAATGGACACTTTATGGTTACAATAAAGTACTCAATAAATATATGTCTTTAATTCTCAAGAGTGCGGTCTCATATTTATAGTAATCATGAGATTAATAAATATAATTATTAAATCAAAGAGTTTGGGTTAATAATCTATTATTTATTGAAGCTTAGAATTATTGGTCCATAGGTCCTCGAGCGGCTCTATCAACACTATTCAAGGTAAGAGTTGATACAAGGGTCAAACTGTGAATGGACTATTTGAGAGAATATTTATTTTTCGGGATAAATATACAATTATGTGATAATTGAAGTTGCACAATTTATTATTGCATTAATGAAAATTTTGAAATGGTATAGAAATAAAAGAAATTGATTTCAATTAATTATTTTATTTAAGTGAGAAAGGATAAATATGGATAGTCAAAATAGGTTTTGATTATTATATTTATTTAATTAATAATAAAATGATAATGAAAATTCAAATTTTGAATTTTGAAATTAAAGTTGTTATCTTTTTCTTAAAAAGATGATATTTTCAAATATTCTATTGAAAAAAGTAGTATATAATTAGTTATAACTAGCTTTTTTAATTTCTATTTATTAATTAATTAAAAAAATATATGTATGAAAAAATTAAATCTCCTTATTTTAGGGAAGTGTTACACGCATAGGGTTTCCTGGACAGCCCTATGCTTGTACCACTACAGATACTGATCAGTTATTGGTTATTTCTTTTATTTAATTAACTAATAAATCATTTTTTTAAAAAGTTTTTAAAACTGAATGTAAGACTATGTCTTTAATTATCATTTATTTTATTATTATTAAAATGATCACTAATATCTTCTTCTTCTTCATCTTCTTCTTCTTCTTCTTCTTATTATTATTATTATTATAATAATAATTATTATTTTTATTATATATTCTATATGATAGAAAATAGGAAAACAGTTTTATTGAAGCATCATAAAAGTAATCACCTTTTTCTCACAAAAGATAAACCTTTATCTCTTGCCTATAATCAAGAGTTTTATGCGTTGACAACAATTTTGATTCACAAATTTGATTCTTGTTCTTTATGTGCCCACCCACATCTTGAGGTGTACATAAAGTCTTGGAAGATCTTCGTGTGAGTACTCTAGCGAGGATAGGAAGATTGAATTATATACGAAAAGATTCAAGGACTCTTGATAGGCTAAAAGTGGTAAATCATTTCGTATCAATTTTACATATACATATTTTGTTGATTAACATATTCCATATTATAGGACCCTCATATAAAGTTGTTTATATCAAAAATTTTGTTGTATACAAAACTACCATTACTACAATTTCCGTTGTGCACTAGGAACGGTTCCTAACAATTGGTACCAGAGTCCTTGGGCTATTATGAAGTTCCTGACACTCCGGGCTATCCTGAAGTTCAGTCCCCGGAAAAATCGTACCTTCCGAGCCACATTAGTCAGTCCCAAGTCAAAAGCGAACTTGGCCAACCAGTAAAATTTAATGGCGTACTCTACCACCGTCAAATTACCATGAACAAGATTCATAAATTTGTTCGTCTTCGCAGTTGGAACTGCGTCATTGTAATTCCTTTCATTGAACAACTGCCTGAATTCTTCCCAACCCATCATAGCCACATTTTGAGTCTGGGATACCACCTCCCACTAGATCTGGGCATCATCTCATTGCAAGTAAGTGGCACAGGACACCCTGTCGTTACCGGCCATCCTAATGGAGTCAAAGATGGAATTGATTATGCCATCCACTATTCAACCCTAAGTGGAACTGGGCCCCCCTCAAGGTTGGAGAGTATTATTTTTAGAACCTCTCGTACAATGGTTCCCATCTGTTCTCAACCCCATGCTGAGCCAAAATAGGTGCCACTATCAGTGGCGCAAGTGGGGCAGCATTCCTTGGTAGAATCTGTTGCCTCAACCATTTGATCTCTTCTTCTTACCTCTGTAGTTTCGCTTGCATGTCTGTAAAAATATGTTATCAATTCTAAGGGGCAGATGGAGGGTTTTGGCCTGGTCATCATCTCCGGCCTCGATATTAGCGTTGCCTAGTCATATTGATCGCCTTGGATGCATAACCTCCAAGTACATCTGCAATCAATGACTCAGTTTATCAAGCATGATAACAATTACCAGAAACTGTCCCACTGACAAAATCAAACAAACATAACTTTCACATGCAACAATAACGCTATTAAGCATTTCAATGACATTCACATAGCAATCAAGAAGGCCCTGCTCTAACAATATATATCATTTTCTCTATTCTAGCATGCAGATAAGGCTTATAATTCAAATAAGCAATTAAATAGGTATATAACATATTACCCACCAAACCGTGAGTTGAGCTTGTCTTTAGCAACGAGCGTACATGTTCGGTTGATCTTTGAGAACCATAAAGCCTTTGCAGCTCTGATACCAAGTTGTAACACCCTACTAATCTGAGACTGTTCCATCGTGTATTTAAAATAGTGCTTAACTCGTTAAGCGAGTCATTTGGAATCAAAGTGAATTTAAAGTAAAATAAAGGTCTATGTACTAAGAATTTTTGTTAAAAGGTTTAAACTTTTCAATAAGTCTGTAAAGGTTTACATGGGATCCCAAAAAGAGTTTAAACGAAAAGCAGTTAGAACAACAGTTTACAAAATAGTCAGCCTAAGCGACGAAATTGCACTTCTATGCTAAGTCCCTAAAAATTATCCCGAGTGTAGCAGCCATGCAGACCAAACATGTAAGCACCGCTCTAAAGCCCTCCAACTCATGGTTGGTCGATTTTCCCCTTGACCTTACCTGCACCATAGAGCACTCGTGTGCCGAGGCCCAGCAAGGAAACCCACAAGGCATAATGATAATTACATTCCATATAAACAACAATTATCATGCTTTGCAATTCATAAACATATTCATTCCAAGCATATAAGTCATTAACACAGTTCATAACTTATAAACATGCTCAATTCAAACACATAAATCATCTCACGGCCATGCCAAGCGGCTCTTTCGAGCGAGGCACATCTCCTAGCACCAAGCCTACTGCCTATGTCGGGTGAGTGGGTACCACTATCTCAAAATTAAGGAATCTTTAATCAATTGTTTCTAGTACGGTTTAATAAACATATAGTTGGATGCAAATAATGTAGATTCGGATTACTAAGGTGGATAGACATCTTGGTAAATGTACTTTATACAAATATAATTACACATGACAGGAGTGGTGTGAATTAGTTTCTTTATAAACATACTGTTTGCCATAAAGATTTAATTCATATCTTAAAAGATGATCATTTGTAGATCAGTTTAAATCCTCAGTAGTCATGAACTCCTATTCGTGGTTATTGGATCTTTTGATACATTCGTTAAGGTCTCTTAATATAATAAGGCTAGTGACTTTTATTTTGGAGATTCATTACCTTGAATGGCTGGGAACATGATTTCCTATTGGATTGAATATTGGTTCTCTTAAGGGTTAATTTTGGGACTTAATAGTTATTGAGCTCAATTCTATAATATGATTATAGAATAATTATTCACTGGTGAATTAATGGTACTTAAGGAACAGGAGGTAATTAGAAGGGTAAACTGATAATTCTTGACCAACTCTAATTAACGAACCAATAAATAGAGGACATAACTACATATATTGATTATATCAATTGACTGCAAGAGAATACTCTATAAATATAATTCCATAATTACTAAGAGCGCAATTCCATATTTATAGTTGATTGATAATGTAATTAATAAAAGGATTATATAATTAATAGTCTCGTTTATTGGAGCTTAGTATTATAGGACTAAATTGTAATTGAAATAATTTTCCATGGCTAAGTGATAATTATGTGTAATTAATTGATTAGGAATTAATTAATTATTTGACTAATTAATTTTTATTTGGAAAAACTTTATAGTAGTGTAAATTAATATTAGTCAGTGCTTGATTAATGTAACACCCTACTAATCCAGGATCGTTACATCATGTGTTAAAAATAGTGCTTAACTCGTTAAGCGAGTTATTTGGACTTAAAAGTGTAATGAAGGTTAAACGATAGTTTAGGTATTAAATGTTTTGGTCAATAAGTTGAACTTTTCATTAAAAAGGATTGAATAATTATAAGGGATCCCAACAATTTCTAAATAAAATACAAGTTTATCAAAATTATAGACTTAGCCAACCTTAGCGGAAAATTTCAATTAATGACCCTTGCTCTTCAAAAGTATCTCGACTGTGGCGGCCGAGCAAGCTGAGTATGTACACGTCGCCCCTACAGCCCTCCAACTCATGGCTGGTCCAGCTTTCCTTTTCCCTTAACTGCACCATGAAGCACTCGTGAGCCAAGAGTCGGTAAGAAATCCAAACAAATCATACAGATATTCAGATAAACATTAACATTAACATGTATCGCATACTTTATAATCCACAACTGGTTCACATAGATTTTCCAAACAGTATACGAGTCATGCCGAGTGGATGGATATTTCACCCCCACGATGGCCCCGCCACTACGGAGGGTATAGTTTCCTGGTAATGGCTCTGCAACTACGGCATACATTACAAATGTAATGCCAATAACGGACTCACGATTGAGCGATCGTGATCTCAATCATTCAGTATAAAAAGTTATAACAACATAGGCAAAGCAGGCATTTAACTTTAAATAGATTCATGACACAATCATCCCCGTGCCCTATAATTGGGGCACATGCCCTACACTCAGTGCAAGTGTCGGTTTTCTTACCTTAAGTCATGAGCGATAAGGTAAAACGACCGCGATCCTTCCTTCCTGAGCCCTCAAAACCCCAAATCACAACATAACAAGAAATAACTATCAAGAAACAAACCAACAAAAGCTTCTGGACCATGTTCTATCCTCCGAGATCATGAATCCTTCTAAATCGGGTAGTCAAACCATTCTCGATCCATCAGGTTATTGTTTGCGCAACCCAAAACACAATTTTCTAAATTTTCTCCTAATTGAGTCGCGGCTCACCCCTAAAAGGGTCACGATGCTTCCCTAGGCTAAGATTCCCTCGCCCAAAATCCCTGCACACGCGCCACGATGCAACCCACCAAGCGTCGCGATGCTAAGTCCGTTCAAGGCACATTCGACCTCGATTAGTTCGGGCAGGTCGTAGCGTCGCAGCGCAACCCCACGAACACAGAATTTTGTGAATTTTGAAAAATTACAGCCTCTCCAAAACCCAACTAAACCAGCAACCCAACTAGAATCGCAAGCCTCCAATTTCCTCAAAAGCCACTTCTAAACTTAGAAATCTTCACAAGTCTTCAAGGTTCTCTCTTAGAACAATGGAAGAATGAGAGAGAGAGAGAGAGAGAGAGAGAGAGCAAGGGGAGAGAACGTGAGAGTGAAGTTTGGCTCAGACTTCACTAAATCTTGGGCTATATTCTTGGCAAAAGACCATAATGCCCCTTCCTTCTAAATCTTTCCTTCAAGCCCCAAGGGCAAAAAGGTCATTTGACACCACCATCCGGCTACACCTCAAATTTCACTTAGGATTCCCAATTAATTCTACTAATCCCCCAAATACAAATATTTTTCCCTCATCTATAACTCATACTCCAATAATCCCCAGTAATTCACCAAATTACTAAAGTACCCCTAGGCTCACCTCGAATCTGGTATTAATCTCCACTGTGACTTTTCTGCCAAATTACTCACTAGGATCGCCTCATGGAAAATATCTCAAATGTATCCACATAATAAGTTGGTCCCACTGATAAAGCACATATAATTACAGATATACCATTAGCTAGTCAAAATTACGAAAATGCACTTCTAACAGAAACGAGCGTATAACCACATTTAATACACTTATGCATGCATGAGTAGTCATATCATAATATAACTCATATAATTCACATATATAATCACAATTAAATCATACTAACACATAAACATCCAAGTATGCCCTACTGGCATTGTAATCAATGCATTAAGCCTTATTAGCAAATTTGGGACGCTATAACTATCCCCTGCTTATAGAAATTTCGTTCTTGAAATTTACCTGAACAACTCGGATATTGATCCTACATGTCTGATTCTAATTCCTAGGTCACCTCCTCGACCTTGTTGTTCCTCCATAAAACCTTAACCAAGGGTATAGTCTTGTTCGTCAAGACTTTGTCCTTTCTATCTAGGATCTGTATTGGACACTCCTCATAAAATAAGTTTGTCTGTAGTTCTAGACCCTCATAACTCAATCATGATATATGAAACACATTGTGAATTCCTCATAATGCCAGCAGTAAAGCAAACCTGTAGGCTACCTGATCTATCCTCTCTAGGATCTCAAAAGGTCCTACAAATCTAGGGTATAGCTTGCCCTTCCTACCAAACCTTTTCTCCCCTTTCAAGTGAAACTCTAAGGAAGACATAGTCTACTACTTGCAACTCCACGTTCCTGCGCTTCAGATCTGAATAATTTTTCTGTCTACTCTGTGACTCTAGTATCCAAGCTCTGATCTTTAGTCCTCTAGACTGCTTCGGGACCTAAGTATTTCCTCTCACCCATTTCATCCCAATGTATGGGTGATCTGCACTTCCTACCATACAATATCTCATATGGAGCCACTCCAATTGTTGCGTGATAGTTGCTATTGTAGGAAAACTCTATCAGAGGCAAATAATTTCTCCAGGACCCTACAAAGTCCAAAACAAATGCCTGAAGCATGTCTTCCAGTGTTTGAATCGTCCTCTGAGACTGACCATCTTTCTGAGGATGGTAAGTCGTACTAAATTTCAACTGTGTACCCATAGCTTTCTGGAGACTTTCCCAAAACTTGGAAGTGAAGATGGGGTCTCAATCTGACACAATAGAGCTAAGAGCCCCATGGAGGCGTACTATATCTTTCACCGTACTGATCCACTATAAAGTTCGTCCTTACTGGCAAGAAATGGGCTGATTTGGTATACTGATCTACAATCACCCACACTGAATCATGTTGACCCACTATCCTGGGTAATCCAACCATAAAATCCATAGTGACGTCCTCCCATTTCCATTCAAGGATACCCAAAGGCTTTAGTAACCATGCTGGTCTTTAGTGTTCAGCCTTGACTTGCTGACATGTCAAGCACTTAGCCACATACTCAGTCACATATTTCTTCATCCAAAGCCACCAATATAGGGTTTTCAGATTCAGGTACATCTTCGTAATGCCTGGATGCAATCAATATGATAGCGTGAAACTTATCCAGAATCTCTCGTTTGATAACAGAGTCCATCAGAACACAAATCCACTCCCTTTACCTCAGCAAATCCATCTCCAAAACAATATAGTCCTTAGCCACTCCAGCTAGGACATCCCCTCTGTGCCTCGTCAACTAAAGATCATTCAACTAACCCTCCTTTATCCTCTCCAAAAGAGTAGATTGCAAGTGATGTTGGCTAACTAACCCACCACCAACTCTATCCCTGCTCTAGTCATATCCTCTACCAATTCCTTTGCAACCTTCTTCAAATTGAATAACTTTCTCGGGCCTCTCCGACTCAAGGCATCTGCCACCACGTTGGCCTTCCTTGGGTGGTAAAAAATCTCACTATCATAATCTTTCACCCACTCCAGCCAATGCATCTTTCTCATGTTCAGATCCTTTTGGGTAAAGAAATACTTTAAGCTCTTGTGGTCAGGGTATATCTCACACTTCTCTCCATAAAGGTAATGTCACCATACCTTCAATGCAAAGGCCACTGCTACTAACTCTAGATCATGCATATGGTACCTTAGTTTATGTTCTTTCAACTATCGTGACGCATAAGAAATCACCTTCCATGCCTACATAAGAGCATAACCTAACCCCTTCCTTGAAGCATCACAGTAAACCACAAACTTCTCCTGATCTGACGTGAGACTCAATACTAGTGTAGTGATCAATAATGGCTTCAAATCCTATAATTTGTTCTCACATCTGTCTGACCATACAAACTTATGATTCTTGCATGTCAACTCTTCCAGTGTTGTAGCAATCCTTGAGAACCCTTCTACAAAGCGTTGGTAATATCCCACCAATCCAAGGAAACTTCTGATCTCTGAGGCACTCCTGGGCCTTGGCCAATCTCTCACTGCCTTAATCTTGGCTGGGTCAACCTTAATTCAATCTTTGCTAACAATGTGACCAAGAAAGGTCACCTGAGGTAACCAGAACTCGCACTTCCTGAACTTGGCATACAACTTGTGCTCCTTCATCCTCTGAAGTACCAAACAAAAGATGATGCTCGTGTTCTGGCTCTGTTTGAGAGTATACCAGGATGTCATCGATGAAGACAATCACAAACTTGTCGAGGTAGTCCCTGAACATCCTGTTCATCAAATCCATAAAATTTATTGGGGCATTAGTCAATCCAAAAGATATGACCAAAAACTCATACTGTCCATATCTCGTATGAAAGGTCATCTTCGAAATATCCTCATCGCTGATCCTCAGCTGGTGATAACTAGATCGAATATCAATCTTTGAGAATATTGTCGTACCCTGCAATTGGTCAAATATGTCATCAATCTTTGGGAGCGGGTACTTGTTCTTATTAGTCAGCTTGTTCAACTCCCTGTAATCGATACACATTCTCAATGTCCCATCTTTCTTCTTAACAAAAAACATTGGCGCACCCCACGGTCAGAAGCTAGGCCTGATGAATCCCAAATCCAATAACTCTTGTAACTATACCTTCAATTCCTTCAATTCTACTGGAGCCATTTTGTAGGGTGCCCTGGATACTTGCTCTGTCTTTGGTGCAAACTCTATGAAAAACTTAATCTCCTGCTGCGGCGATAACCCTGGTAGGTCCTCTAAGAACACATATAAAAACTCATAGACTAATCTGGTCTCTGCCAGCCAAATTGGGACATCCCTGGTGATATCCACTACGCTCGCTACGAACCCTATGCAACCTCCTTGCAATAGGTCTCTACCCTTCAGTGCCGAGATCATAGGAATGCGAGGCACGTTCATAGTGCCCACAAACACAAACGAGTCCTCTACCTTGGGCTCAATGGTCACCATCCTATTTTTACAATCGATGGTTGCCCCATACTTGGCTAACCAATCCATTCCCATAATCATATCAAAAGCCTCCATATCTAGCTCAATCAGGTCTACTAACACCGCTCTACTATCCAATTCTACTAGCAAGGATCTAATCAATCTCCTAGAAAGTACTAATTCACCCGTTGACAATAGAGTCCCAAACCACACAACATAGAAATCAAAAAGCCTACACAGTCTATCAATCACTCTACTAGAACAAAATGAATGTGTAGCACAAGAATAAATCAATACAGTGTAAGTAGAGCCTGCGCTAGAAATCTGACCTGTCACTACCAAGGGACTAGCCTCGGCCTCTAATTGGGTCAGTGTGAACACTCGGGCTTGCATCAAATTATAGCCTTTCTTCTGTTCCTCTTTCTTTAGTTGCAGGCAATCTCTCTGAAAATGTCCCACTACCCCACAAAGCAATCATTCCTTAGCACGACATTCCCCCGAATGGTGCCTCCTGCACCTAGCGCGTACTGGATAACTTCTCCAGACCTCATTGTCGCCCTGGCAGCCACCCTAAGTACCCGACCTCTCCTGTCAGGACCAGGACTAGGAGAAGTATCAGAAGTCTTCCTCTTCTAGTCACTAGGGCCTCCGCCCCCACCAGACCTAGTAAATGGATGTACCAACTTCCTAGCTTCACGTCTTGCGGTGGTCTCGCACCAAATCCTATCCTCTGTGCCCTCAGTAGTAAAGGCCTTCTCAACTACTTGAGCATATGTAGTAACTCAAGGCACTGAGGTGACCCTAACATCCCACGCTATCATGGTGTTTAAGAACAAACCTTTCTCTCCTGGCAGCATCGGTTGGTACCAAGTCAGAAGCAAACTTGGCCAACCTGTCAAACTTCAGAGCATACTCAATCACAGTCATGTTGCCCTTAACCAATGTGGTAAGCTCATCTACCTTTGCAATTCAAACTGGGTCGTTGTAATATTTCTCATTGAACAAATCCCGGAACTCATCTAACTCAATACGGCGACGTTCTCGGGTTTGAGATACAACCTCCCACCAAGTACGCGTATCCTCCCGAAACATGTACGTGGCACATGCCACTCTCTCATTACCTACCGCCCTAATAAATTACATGATTGAAGTGTTCATACTCATCCACTCCACAGCTTGCAGTGAGTCTGGCCCTCCCTTGAAAGTAGGAGGGTGTTGCTTCCAGAACCGCTCATAAAGAGGCTCCCATCTATTCTGAACTTCTAGCTATCCAAAAACTAATACCAGCACAGGTGATAGAACTAGTGCAGCATTTCTTGGTAGAACCTACTGTCTCAGAAGTCTAATCTCGTCCTCCTGTCTCTGTAATCTGGCTTACATTTAAGCAAATATCTATTGCTAGTTCACATGAGCTTGCAGCGGGTTCTGACCCTGCCCAAATTTTAGCGCTAACCGGTCTGTTTAATCACCTTGGAGGCATAAATCTCAATGTATGTCCGCAATCAATGACTCGGCTCATCAAGAAATGATAACAGATTCCAGAAACTCCCCCACGGTTCACAACTGAACCAATAAGCAACACTCACAAACATAATGCTAATTGACATTTTACATGCATCAACAACGTTAACAAGCATATTGTGAATGCTAAAAAACTGGTACTTGTAGGAGACCCAAAACAAGTGCCAAAAGCCCCTCACGTGCAGCCAAGGACCCACGCGCGCTGACCTCGCGACGCCCCTGCTCCGTGCGAGCGCACCTCGCGACGCCCCTGCTCCGCGCGACGCCACCAGGATCCGTGCACGCGCACCGCGCGACACCACCAGGATCCGCGCGCGGGGTGACCTCGCCCTCAAGGGCCACACCCAAGTAACATGCAAGCATAGGGTGGCCTCGCCCAAGGACTAAGCACGCCCAGTGGCCTTACCCCAAAGGGCCTCATCCCAAGGGCCATGCGTGCCTAGTGGCCTCGCCCAAGGACTAAGCATGCCCATTGGCCTCGCCCCAAAGGGCCTCGTCCCAAGGGCCATGCGTGCCTAGTGGCCTCGCCCAAGGACTAAGCACACCCAGTGGCCTCGCCCCAAAGGGCCTCGTCCCAAGGGCCATGCGTGCCTAGTGGCCTCGCCCAAGGACTAAGCACGCCCAGTGGCCTCACCCGAAAGGGCCTCATCCCAAGGGCCATGCGTGCCTAGTGGCCTCGCCCAAGGACTAAGCATGCCCATTGGCCTCGCCCCAAAGGGCCTCGTCCCAAGGGCCATGTGTGCCTAGTGGCCTCGCCCAAGGACTAAGCACGCCCAGTGGCCTCGCCCCAAAGGGCCTCGTCCCAAGGGCCACGCGTGCCTAGTGGCCTCACCCCAAAGGGCCTTGTCCCAAGGGCGACGCGTGCCTAGTGGCCTCGCCCAAGGACTAAGCACCCCCAGTGGCCTTGCCCCAAAGGGCCTCGTCCCAAGGGCCACGCGTGCCTAGTTGCCTCGCCCATGGACTAAGCACGCCCAGTGGCCTCGCCCCAAAGGGCCTCGTCCCAAGGGTCACGCGTGCCTAGTGGCCTCGCCCCAAAGGGCCTCATCCAAGGACTAAGCACGCCCAGTGGCCTCACCCCAAAGGGCCACGACCCAAGGGCCACGCGTGCATGATGCCAGTGTTCAAGGTGGCCCACAAGAGACAAAAATAGTACGAACGAGGTACCTCTAAAGGGGTACGTATATGCCTGCAAGGATCATGGGACAGGCCTGACACCGGTACCTGACAAGTAGTGGCGGTTGGGAATAGTACAAGGAGTGGCTACACCACCACCACGTCTCTGACACCCGTACGAGACAAGTAGTGGAGTTAGGTTCGGGTACAAAAGCTGAGGTGCTCCCATGGACCCTAACGGTGTACCATAACCGACACCACTACGCCTGATACCACTCTCCTGACAGAGTACTTGCGTACCACTTGGTCTCCTGGACCACCATGTATCCCAGGCCATTAGAGCCTACTATAAGAAGGACCCCTCTCCCACATGGGAGGGGGTTGGAACATTTACTGTAGCAAATGCTTGAGAGTGAATGAAAGATTGACTTCTCCATTGTTATTCTGTCATTGTTCTTGAGTTATTACTTAAATTTCTACAGCTTTTTTATTGACTATCCTTACTTGATAATTTTTTCCAACTCAACTTAGTTGACGAGTTCTCACCGTCAACACATATATTCTCATATTCACCTTGCAGTCAAGGGCAAGGCCCTAACACTATAGCTCATGCTCCCAAATAAAGCATGCAGATAAGGCATATATACTTCATTTAAACAATTAAGCACATAATCAAATCATTAGTTAACAAACCCTGAGTTGAGCTTATCTTTAGCGGCAAGTGTACATGCCCAGCCAATCTTTAGGAACTAATAAACCTTGGCAGCTTTGATACCAAATTGTCAAGCCCTACTAATCCAGAACTGTTACATTGTGTGTTAAAAATAGTGCTTAACTCGTTAAGCGAGTCATTTAGACTTCAAAGTGTAATTAAGATTAAGTGGTAGTTTAGGTATTAAAAGTTTTGGTCAATAAGTTGAACTTTTCATAAAAAAATGGTTGAATAATTGTATGGGTTCCCAACAATTTCTAAATAAAATACAAGTTTATCAAAATTATAGTCTTAGCCGACCTAAGCAGCAAATTTCAATTAATGACCCCTGCTCCTCAAAAGTATCTCGACCATGGCGGCCGAGCAAGCTGAGTATGTACACACTACCCCTATAGCTCTCCAATTCATGGCTGGTCCAGATTTCCATTTCCCTTACATGCACCACGAAGCATTCGTGAGCCAAGAGACAATAAGAAAATGCAAACAAGACATACAGATATCCAGATAAACATTAATATGTATTGCATACTTTATAATCCACAACTAGTTCACATATATTTTCCAAACTCTATGTGATTCATGCCGAGTGGATAGATAGCACCCCCACGATGGCCCCACCACTACGGAGGATATCTCTTCTCTGTAATGGCCCTGCCACTACGACATACATTACACATGTAATGCCAATAACGGCCTCAGGACTGAGCAATCATGATCATAATCAATCAGTACAAACAGTTATAACAACATAGGTTCATACAAAACAGACATCTAACTTTAAACAAATTCATAACACAGTCATCCTTGTGCCCTTTAATTGGGGCACATGCCCTACACTCGATGCAAGTATCGGTTTTCTTACCTCAAATCCTGAGCAATAAGGTAAAGCGCCCGCGAGTGCGATCCTTCCTTCCCGAGCCCTCAGGTACCCCTATTCACAACATAACAAGAAATAATCATCAAGAAATGAACCAATAATGGCTTCTGGACCAAGTCCTAGCCTCCGGGATCATGAATTCTCCTAAACTGGGTCGTAGAACCATCGATCCCCACATTTGGCTTCCCATAACCCAAAACACAAATTTCTCAATTTTCCCCTATTTGAGCCACAGCTCACCCCTAAAAGGGTCGTGGCGCTCCCTTAGGCTGAGATTACCTCACCCAAAATCCCTGGGCACGTGCCGCAATGCAGCCAGCTAAGCACCGAGGCACTAAATCAGTTCGAGGCACCTCCTGCCTCACTGAGTTCATGCGGGCCACGGGGCTCCAAGAACAAGGCTGCGGTGTAACCCCGCGAACCCAAAATTTTGTGCGATTTTAGAAATCACAGACACTCCAAAACCCAAAAAAAACATCAACCAAACCAGAATCAACCACCAAAATGACCCCAAAAACCCAGATACACAGCAACCAACGATCATAAACCTCTAACACAAACCCAAACTCAGAAATCTAAGATTTCTTCAAGAACACCAAAAGAAAAAAATTTAAATCTTTAGGATTTAAAATTACCTCCTAGAATTCAAATCCCCACTGAGTTCCCAAGCTTAACAACTCCTAGTCTGTAATAGCAAGCCTCAAATTTTCTCAAAATCCACTTCTAAACTTAGAAATCGCCACAAGTCTTCAAAGTTCTCTCTTGGAATAGAGGAAGAATGTGTGAGAGAGAGAGAGCAAGGGGAAATAACATGAGGGTGAAGTCTCGCTCAAACTTGACTAAGTCTTGGGCTATATTCTTGGCCAAAGACCATAATGCCCTTACCTTCTAAATATTTCCATTAAACCCCCAAGGGCAAAATGGTCATTTGATATTACTATTCCGCTACATCTAAAATTTTACATAAGATTTGCAATTAACTCTACTAATCCCCCAAAAATAAATATTTTCCCCACGTGTATAACTCATACTCCAATAATCCCCGGTAATTCACCAAATTAATAAAATACCCCTAGGCTCACCTCGAGCCAAGTATTAATCCCCGTTGTGACTATTCTACCAAATTTCTCACTAGGATCTTCTCATGCCAAATATCTCAAATATATGAACATAATAAGGTGGTCCTACTCATAAAGCACATATAATTACAAATATACCCTCAACCGGTCAAAATTACGAAAATGCCATTTTTAACAAAAACGGGTCTATAATCACATTTGATACACTTAAAAATGCATGAGCAATCATATCATAACATAACTCATATAATTCACTTATATAATCACAATTAAATCATACTAACACATAAACACCCAATTATGCTCTCCTGGTACAGTAATTAAGGCACTAAGCCTTATTAGCAAATTTGAGACGTTACAATTAATTTTATAGAGAGCGTAATATTATCTTAGTATAAGATAATTATTCAAAACTGTTAATTTAAGATAAGGTTAATTTTTAATTAATTGATATTTATTTTGAAATAATATTTATATTATTTTGTAATAAATATATTGTCTTAATTTTAATTAAACAAACAAATGAGAAAATTTAGGGCAAGCAGTAGTGTGCTACACGCCACTCACTCAGTGAGTGGCGCCATACTTGTGTGCCACATGTTCTAGGGATTTGAATTTTGGATTGTTTAGAATTCAAATATTATTTATTTAATTATTATTTTAATTTTATTAAAATAAATATTTAAAATAAAATCTAACAAATCAGTTTTGAATTAATTAAATTAAAATAAAATAAAAATGTTTTATTATCTTTAAAAAAGAAGCGATCCTTAATCAGATGCATAAGTCAAAAAAGTCGATAGAATTTTCTAAGTATAAAATATTCTCTAGAACTCTCTAAAGCCTTCTCTTCTCAAAATTCTCTAGATCTCATGTGTTGAGACCATCTAGAGAGCTTAAATAATCAAACCAGTGAATCTCACGTGCCCACACATATCTTTGTGTGTTTGAGAAATGACTTGGAAGACTTTGGTGTGAGTGTTAGAGTTGATAGGAAGATCGTTTGATTATACAAAAAAAACTCAATAACTCCTGATAAGCTACAAGAGGTATTCTTCTATTCTTATTTTCTATATAGATCTAAAGTATAGATATATGTATTGATCTTGGCTCTCTATTAATGATTTTTAAAACCACCACCCCTTCCGCTAAGTCTCCAATTTTCTAAATTAATTCCAATATACAACAATAGTAACATAGTTCCAAGAATGTGTATCAAGGAAGTAATGAAATAAAAGAAAATAAGAGTAGTGGCACACAAGAATTTTAGCAAGGTTCAGCCACAAATTGTGACCTACATCCTTATGAGCTCTTCAAGAAGATAGCTCATATTTGCACTAGGAGTCGTGAAGAACAATTACAAGCCTAAATGAGAGATAAACAACATGATACACACTGAATAACAAACCCTTATGAAATACCCAGAGAAGAACAACCTCTTCTCTTACAATATCCCAAGAAAAATCCATTTTCTCTCATTCATGTTACTTAGTACATGCAAAGACTTCTTCTCTCTCAAGGCTTACTCTCGGAGTACAAAAATCTCTCAATAACCAATGTCTATCCAAAATGAATGACACAAGGGTATAACTAGAAATACTCGTCGCCAAAGAAATATAGCTAAGATTTATTACATAAAAGGAAAGACTAGACTTGTAATATGTTGCATTGACTAATGTGTGGACTAACACCGCACAAATTCCTCCTCAGTCCATGTATATGTCAATGAGAAGATCTTAATAGGATAGGATCTTCTTGGATCCTAGCTTAATAACAACTTCAAACATCAGCCATTGTCAATCCTTAGCAATTCAAGGCAATGTTTGAATTTGTTAATGCTCTAAATTTTAGCACCATTTCAGCTAGATTATCTTCACCAGCATCTTCTCAATCCTCATGAAACATTGAGTGACCATATTTCCTGTGAAATGATACTTTACCTCGATGTACTTTATTCTGCCATGAAACACAGGATTTCTACACAAGTAAAATGTACTCTGACTGTTTGAATAGTGAATAAGCCATTGTTGTCCCTTTATACAGTTTCATTTCTTTGAGTAATCCTTGAATCTAGAGAGCTTCTTTAATGGCCTCTATAGCTGCTACATATTCTACTTCTGTAGTTGAGAGAGTGACAATGGATTACAGGTGAGACTTCCAGATTATACAATTACTTGAAACTAGAAAAACATAAGAGGTGGTTGATTTTCTTGAATCTTCATCCCCTGCAAAGTCAACATCCACAAAGCCTTCAACCTCAATGTTGTCTCCTTCCTTCTTGTATTTTAATCCGAGTTTAGTAGTACTAGCAATGTACCTCAGTAAGTTCGTCATAGGAGTCTAATGTGCTTTGCCTGGATTAGACATATACTTGCTGAAAAGACTAATAGAGTAAGCAAGGTCAGGTCTTGTGCTGACCATATAATACATTACAGAGCCAACAGCTGTAGAATAAAGGACTTGGCTCATATATTCTTTTTCTTCTTCGGTGTTGGGACATTGTTTTGTGGAAAATTGTGACTAACTTGGAAGAGGCATACTTGTTGTCTAAGCATTACTCATAAATAATTTGGTGACAAGTTTCTCTAAATAATTCTCTTGACTTAGAATTAGGACATTGCAATTTCTATCACTTCTAATATGTATCCCAAGGATTTTACTAGCTTGTCTCAGATTTTTCGTATCAAACTGGTTCATCAATACTCTTTTTAGATCATGTATATTTTCCTTACTTTGCTTATGAGAAGAATGTCATCCACGTATAGAAGAAGATACTCAGCATTAAGCACATCTAAACCTTTGAAATATAGGCATGTGGCATACATGCTTCTTGTGAATCCCAGAGCGGTTATGAAGTCATCAAACTTTTTTTTTCATTGCCATGGTGCTTGCCTTAATCCATACAATGATTTCTTCAAATAACAAACTTGATCCTTATTTGATTTGTTAATGTACCTCTCTGGTTGTTCCACATATATATATTGATTCTTCTAAGTCTCCTATGAAGATTGTGACTTCTTTCCTTAACCAATCAAACGATTAGCAAAATGACAGCTCACAATAGTCTGCATTTTTCAGTTGCATCTTCATTTTCTCTAGTTGCATCTGCGTGGACACCAGTAAGTTGTAACAGACTAACTACTTGTTGTTAGTTACAATTAGTTTCTGTTTGCCTCTTTAGTTCTTGTATCTCGACCCTATATATAGTTTTAGGCCTGATCAACCTTAGTGGATTCAATTTCTGAGAGTTTTGGCTGAGAGCAAGAACTGTGTTGTAATACTCAAGTGAGAGGGTGTTTCAAGAGAAGTTGAATGAGTGTTGTTGTAATCTAGTTTCAGATATAGTGGATTTGACTTAGGCATTGCTGCCTAGCCTTGGATGTACGATCAACCAAACTAGTTGTATCTGAACCAAGTATTCTTGGTGTTCTTTCTTTTGTGTTTTACTTTTGGGTTTTTTTAATTGTCTATTGTTTACCGAGTTTTTCGGAAACGAATAACTAACAGAATAATAAAAAGATAAGAACTGTAGAAATGCTGAAATGTAACTAAACAAACAGTGTTTTTACGTGGTTCAGGCGTTAACAAGCCCTAGTCCACGAGTCGATGTTATTATACTTGGAAAAGGTTACAGTAAGATGGCTGGTGCACAAGAACTTCACACACTCACAATGTTTCTCTCGGGTTCTCTTGAAGAAGATGAAGCTAGAGAGATTTTGGTAGAGTTTTTGCCATGTGATCTGTTGGTCCTCCCTCTTCTTGTAAAATGAAGGGGTCTTTATAGCTAGGGTTTCGGATTAGGGTTTTTCTCTACGTACATGAGTCTTAATTACACCAGCCATAAATAGGGGATACAATTACTGTAGTCGCATGGCTACAAGACTCTATGTGGGTATATTTACGTGAAAGTATGGGGAACACACAAAGTCAGCCGTCTTTTCCAAGTTGTCAGCGGAACAGTAGGCGAAAAGGTACCCTTAGGCGTGCTGGGATGTGTGCGGCTTTGACCTGACGGGCGTGTCAGGCGGGATCCTGTGTCAGATGGATATCATTCCAAATATGCCTTCTCCCGGACTCGACCGTTCGGTTTTGTTCTGTGCGAGGCACGGAACTGTTTCCGCGGAGACCACTCGAAGAGCCTCTCCTGGAAGGGGCCTCCCCGAGGGGTATCCTTCGGGAGTACGGGAGAGTCGACGAGTTTCCGTGTTGTGCTTTCTTGGAAGAGTAATCCGGATACTAAACAGGAGAGGCGAAGCCTTTCTGTCCATCCGCGAGCTCTGGTCACCCTCCGTGAAAGACATCGATAATTCTGCTTCCCCGAGGTCATCAATCTAAACGCTATCCAGAAATCTAGATAACATTTACCCCCCAAGGTCGCGGAGCTTTGAGAGATCCGGGAGCTTGTACAATCGGTTTCTTAGACTAGGCGAGGGGGCACCTTCTGTGTTCCCGGAAGGGTTCCTTTTTCCCGCCTGAGTATTAGTATGAAAGAGAAAAGGAATTTCTTCTGTTTGAGATCAAGTACTCAAGTGCGGCAAGGATCACGTGTCATTCTGGGAATGGTTCTGCGACCAAGACGTGTGCGTGAGGCGACTGGTTGAGGATGCGTGCGTCAGTCATCTGACTAATGATTTGACGGTTTTTAATGGTACTCAGGGCCCGAGGTGGTGTAATGATGGGAAATAAATACTTTATTCCCATCCGAGGAGTCATAAATAGGATCGTCGTTTCCTCTCCAGCCGTTGGATCTGACGCACACGGAATGGGAAGATCGGGACCGTCCACTTGAGGAATTCGAAACGGCTTCTTCCCTGCTATAAAAACGAGGGAAAAGACCTTTCTTCCTCTTTACGCTTTCAGATTCTCCATCTTTAGGATTTTCAGATTTCCAAACCTTCGAACTCTCAGGCTTCCCAGCTTACGTTCCCCTGAACTTGCCATTTCTTTTGGTAAGTATCTGGAAACTTTTCTTTTTGATTTGGCAGTGGGTTTATTCCCCGAAGTTCCTGGTTTGAATCGTCGTTCGTCTTTGCAGCTTTTACTTCTCGCGATCGTGCTGTGCATTGATCCAGTTATTTCTTCAACCTCCAACTACCCGAATATCAGTAAGTATTTCTACTTTGCATTTTCCTTTCAGACCTTAGGTTGTTGGTAGTTGTTAGAGTAGAGGTTTCTGCCATTATTTCTTATGTGCATGTGTGAATAGGGCTTTGGTAGACATGTGATCGATTGTGAGTCGATAAGTAGCCTTTTCTGCATGCTTCGGTGATTTGCGTTTGGAAAGTCGTCCCTTGTTTTGCTATTTTAGGGCATAAGCATGAACGCCTTGAGGGTGTCTTTCTCTGGAAAAACACTTCTTTTGGTGGGCTTAGGCTCGGGGTCTGAGTCTGGTTCCTTGCTGTCCTTCGGGTGGCATGGTGCCAATCCCTCGGTAAGCTCGGCGGGAGCCTCTCCAAGCAGTTTTCGGGGAGGGTCTCCCCGACGCCTTTGATACCACTAGGGTATGACAAGGGTGCTGACTGCTTAGAGTGTTTTCTTCTTTCTTTTCTTTTGTCCAGTGACGAACATCTCGAAGGAACAACTTCTTGCTGCGGGGGAGGCTGATTCTGCCCAAGAGAAGGGCTCTCCTGTTGCTGGTGGAAAGGGGAAAGGAAAGGCGAAAGTGGTCGCGGCTAGCCCACCAATCTCCAATAGCTCCATCTGGGAGATGGACCAAAAGCCGAACCTTTTCAGGAATTATGGCATGCTGGAGCTGTATTCCTCTGAGGCAGGCCTGAAGAACATCCCAGGCCTGATGTGGCACCGTCTGTCGGTGCTGGGCGAGTCAGCTAGCCAGAGTCACGAGGGCTTTGGTGCCTGGAGTTGGGCACACATAGTGTGTGGGGCGCACTTGCCCCTAAGGAGTTACTTCGCCAATTTCTGTGTGAAGGCGGGGATTGCCCCCTTCCAGTTAATTCCTCCCAGCTACAAGCTCTTAGCAGGGTGGTTCATCTTTTGCAAGTCCCGGAGACTGGAAGCTCCTACCCCGGAGGAGGTGCTGTACTTCTACGGGTTGAAGTCTCAGACTATGAGGGGTCATTCAGACAAGGTGGGGTTTTACAGGCTAGAAAGGCACCCGGACGTGATGTGTCCCACTTGTCATACCGCGAGGGTCCCGGACCTCCGGGAATACTGGTTCCTGACGACTGGCTTCCCGCTGAAGAGGGTGCCTGCCCTATCTTTGGACTTCAAAATCCCTGGTAAGCGCTCCTTCCTCTCTTTTTCTACTTTGTTTCTTTGCATTTGATTTTCTTTTTGGGAGGATCTCTAACGCTTGTATTTGATTTTTGCAGAAGTCGTTCCGCGGACACCTCGCTGCGCGGAGATGATAAGGAGGTCCAAGTTCTACGAAGGGCTTTCTGAGGAAGAGTTGAAAGTGGAGGGACTTGTGACCTCCGAATCGTTGAGGGAGTATGGGTTACTCGCCTCCTTCCAAAATATCGAGCCAGTAAGTGGTAGGGGGCAGACTCAGGTGTCGGCTGACATGCGGGAGCAAATTGCCCTGGAGCTGTCTAAGGTGATCATCCAAGCAGCTCGGGACGAAAATACTCTATCTCCTAGTTGGGCGGAGAGGTTCCCCGACCCCCAGCCGGAGGAAGAGGAGATCGAGGCTCGCCACGCCGCGGCTTACCCTAACGAAGGGGCTCCGGGGGCTAGTACCTCCGGGAGAGGTAAGACTAGTTTTCGATTGATCCACACCCCCAGCCTGTCTGAGGTTTCTCGGACCTCTCAGATGGGGTTTGATCCCCGTTTCCTTAGGCTAGATCCGCGTAGGATACCTTTCGACAGGTACTGCGATAGGGTAGATGAGCTCCTCTGGTGTCTGAGTGATGGTAGTCTGCCAGAAGGTGTCATCATGGTTGACCCTTCTTCTCTCAGCATGTCATTCCCGGACTTCAAGGAGTACGGAAGCTTCCTGGAGCATGAAGCGATGTTTTGTTTTGCTCGGGGAAGGCCATCCACGTTTCTCGTGCATGGTCGTCCCTTTCAAACTTTTCTTTTTCTTGTTTCTTGTTCCCTGCTGGCGGGCTTGCTTGTGCTTTTATGTTGTTGATTGTCTTGTCTTCCGCTTATCTTCTTTCTCATTGCTTGTTGGTTCGTTAACCTTGCTTTGTACGTTTCTTGCAGAGTATCCTGAAGCCAAGATGTTGGGGAGGGTTACTTTGCTTATTAAGAAGGCTGCCACCAGCCAAGACCCGTCCACGGGGAAAGGATGGAAGACCAAGGCTGGTAGGGGAGGTAAGGCTGCCTCCCCCAAGAAGACAAGTGGCGAGGCACAAGCATCTCCGAGGGTAGAGAAGTCCCCTGCTGACGGGCCTTCCGAGATTATGATGGTCTCGAGTAGCAGTAGCGACGGGGAAGGGCTTGTGTTCCCCGTGAGGACAACTGGGGTGAGCAAGCGTCCCGGAGAAGATGCTGAGGGCGCTAAGAACAAACGCCTTAGACACTCTTCTCCCGGTCAAAGGCAACAACAACAGCAACGACAGCAATCACAACTACAACAACAGCAGCAACAGGAACAAGAGAGACAATCACCAACGCCGCAGCAGCAGCAACAACAACATCCAAACCAGCAGCAGCAACAAGGGCAATTACTTCTGCTACCGCAGCAGCAAAAGCAACAGACCGGGGCCTTAATACCCCGGCTGCCTCCTCCTCCAGCCCAAAGGGGGTCCACCCTTCCGGGGTCTCCGTCTTCTCAGACAACCAATCTTCCCCTGCCTGGCCTGAAGTTCCACTTTCCGCGGAAGCCAACCAGTTTTCGCGCTGCTCTCCTGGAGGGTCTAAGACGGGCCGATAGTTTTTTGAAGAGGCGGTTAGAGGCGGAGAAGGCCGTTACTCAGGGAAGGGAAGATAACTTGTCTGCCGTGAAGAGAGCTGAGCTGGCCGAGGGGGTGAGATCTCTTCACCCGGCCGGAGCGGTTCTGGATGGTCCAGCCTTGGAGAAGAGGCTGGTGCCTAGGCTCGGACGTGCATTGGCGCCGTTCGGAGCTGAGATGATGGAGGACATGGCCCTGAGCTTATGCGAGCTCAATTATGAGAAATGGGCCATCAGCAGCAGCAAGGATCCGCTGTTGCTGACACACGCTGTGAAGCAGCAACTGTCCGGGGTAAGCCGTCAGTTGTTATTTTTTGGGATCACCTGTCTTTTGGTCCTGCTTTAGCTCATTCTGTTGTCTTTCCTTGCAGGCCTCTATGATCGCGGAACGCTCGTTCCGGGAGGTTGGTGCAGCTCTGGTTCAGCTGGAGGAGAGCCAACTGGCTCGCCAGGCCTTGGAGGCGGAGAAACAGAAACTGACCCAACAGGCCTTGGGGGCTTCGGAGAAGATTGATCAGGCCCGGCGCACGGCTGAAGAAGAGGCGGAGAAGAAATATCTTGCCAAATATCAAGAATACCGGGCCAAGGCAGAGAATGAGTTTAGACAGCGGTCGGATGGGATTAAGACCGAAAACTCCAAGCTCCGGGAAGAGCTGTCCCAAGCCAAGGTGGAGAAAGATACCCTGGAAGCCCGCTTGCAATCAAAGAACGATCTCCTCCTTAAGCGGCAAGAGGAATATTCCACTCTTCAGAGTAAGCTGCACGAGGAGGAGCAACTCCATAAGAGGAGCAGGGATCTCGTGTCTATGCTTCAGCTGGGGCTCGCCGAGAAGGATAAAGAGATCGGGGCTTTGCAATTCACTGCCAGGGGGCATGTGACCGAGAAGCAATCCGTGCTGAACCAAAATAGGGAGCAGCGCAAGGTGATTGATTCTCTTAAGGGGGAGCGGGATGCCTCCAAGGCCGAAATGGAAAAATTGAGGGCCCAACTAACTGTCGCAGAAGCACAGCTGGCAACCTCCGAGGCGGAGCGGTTGAAGGAGAAGGAGGATGCTGAGGTGATACTGAACAGGACTATTAATATATCGCATGTGGTCCTCATGCATCAACTCTGGAAAGTGAACCCGGAGGTGTTAGGCTATCTGGGAGATGATGCCGAAGCCATGAGGGAGAAGCTACTCGTGTGGGATCAGGGCCCAGAGGCGTACGTCCAAACTTACAACATTGACGAACGTGCTGAAGCTCCTGAGGCGGGAGATCCCGGAGAGGCGGGGACCTCTGAACCTTCTCCTGACCAAATTCCTCCTTCCAATGAGCCGAGTCCGCCAGCCTCAGCTGAAACAGATGCCCCCGAAGCTGCGGTCGTGGACGCTGTAGTTACCCCCAATGCTTGAAGGGGTTTTATCTTTAATTGTTTTTCATTTTGAGTTTTTCATTGCGGACACTTTTGCCATAATCATAGCATTCTCCTTTCTTTTCTGCCGAGTTCTTTATTTATCTTTACGCTTAGGGTAGGCATTTATACGGTAGAAACTGTTGTAGGGGCGTATGGGGTTTTGGTTCCAACGGCCAAAACCTATGCACTTCCCACTTGAAGCTTTAACGGATGATGTCTTTTCCCACGTAGTTTCTAGGTTACGAAGGTTTCCTGGTTCCAACGGCCAGGCTCCTTTCACCGTACTTTATCTTTCCTGAGGCAAATAGCCAATCCCGAGACTTGTAGTTATACTGTTCGCTGGGATTGCTAAGGTGAGTCGTTCCATTGTTTGGAACGGGAGTTCTTTTGGTGAGCGTCGCTAGACTTAAGGTTAGATCTTTGCGAAGCAAAACTAACTGTTGTTGCGAACCTCATGGTGGCTGACTTCAGGGACCTGGCATGGAGCCCTGCGAGGCTAGATCCGCGCGAAGCAAAGCTTTAGAGCGCTCGCGGATCTTGCCATCTTTCGCCTTGCGGGATCCGGAGCTGGAGCTTGCGAAGCAAAGCTCTACAGCGCTCGCGGATCTTGCCATCTTTCGCCTTGCGGGATCCGGAGCTGGAGCTTGCGAAGCAAAGCTTTACAGCGCTCGCGGATCTTGCCATCTTTCGCCTTGCGGGACCCGGAGCTGGAGCTTGCGAAGCAAACCTCTACAGCGCTCGCGGATCTTGCCATCTTTCGCCTTGCGGGACCCTGAGCTGGAGCTTGCGAAGCAAAGCTCTACAGCGCTCGCGGATCTTCCCATCTTTCGCCTTGCGGGACCCTGAGCTGGAGCTTGCGAAGCAAAGCTCTACAGCGCTCGCGGATCTTCCCATCTTTCGCCTTGCGGGACCCTGAGCTGGAGCTTGCGAAGCAAAGCTCTACAGCGCTCGCGGATCTTTCTGCAAAGGACTTGTCAAGGAGTTGGGGGTGTTTTGGCGTAGCTCTATGAACGTGCCTCAACCCCCAGTCCCGTCCATCGCTGGGCTACACAGGAGATAATTCTCATGATACATAATGGCAGGCATTTCCATGGCAATTTTCACATAAGCACATAATGCACATATGACACGTAATGCAAGCATGTTCATGGCAACAAATAAACCTAAGCTTAACAATTAAAACAAAAAAATTTAAAAACTTCAAACACAATGCTAGCACATAAGTGGTGTTTTGTGTACGTTTTGTTCAAGGGGCGTATGGCTATGCCTTAGCCATGTATACCCCCCAAGTGAGCGTGGGGTCTGGACGTCTCCGGACCGCGTGGTCACTTGTTAAAACGCAGCTTTGAACATAGGGATAAAAAGTGCAGTAAAAGTGGAGTGAATCCCTCCGTGTTTCATTAAATTAGCCTGCTAGGCGTTAGTTTTTACAACAGGGAGGATTATTTCCACATTTTTCACTTTTGTTATTTTCACCAAGGACTTCCGACTGGATGGTCCGGGGCCTACTGGTAGTAACGGCGGAGGTGCTCCGCGTTCCAGGCGCGCGGGACTTTAGATCCGTCGAGTCTCTTTAAGTGATACGTCCCATGGCCCACTTTTTCTTGGACTTCGTAGGGGCCTTCCCAGTTGGGTCTGAGGACTCCTACTCCCGGATCCTGCGTAGCAGGAAATACTCTCCGTAGGACAAGGTCCCCAACTTCGAATGCACGGCTCTGGACTCTCATGTTAAAGTGTCGGGCTATCTTGCCTTGGTACATTTTTAGTTGGACCTGCGACTGCTCCCGGAGCTCTTCGATCATGTCCAAGGACTCCTGGAGGAGGGCATGGTTCCGGGTAGGATCGTAGGTGTCTTGCCTGTGAGAGGGGATCATAGCTTCTACTGGGATGACGGCCTCGCAACCGAAGGTCATGGAATAAGGCGTGTGCCCCGTCGAAGTTCTCTCTGTTGTGCGATAGGCCCAAAGTACTCGCGGAAGTTCTTCCGGCCAGTGAGCCTTGCAGGCTTGGAGTTTTTTCTTCAACGTGGTTTTTAATATTTTGTTTACATCTTCCACTTGTCCATTAGCCTGGGGTCTGGCGACTGCGGAAAAGCTTTTGATAATTCCATGCGAAGCACAGAAGTTCGTGAAGTGTTCACTGTCAAACTGCTTTCCGTTGTCGGACACAATTTTCCGTGGAAGCCCAAAACGACACACTATATTCCTGATGACAAAATCCAGTGCTTTTTTAGATGTGACCGTGTTCATAGGTTCAGCTTCAGCCCATTTGGTGAAGTAGTCTACCGCGACTATGGCGTACTTCACTCCACCCTTTCCAGTGGGGAGGGAACCTACTAGGTCAATGCCCCAAACGGCGAACGGCCAGGGGCTGGTCATTAGGGTAATTTCCGTAGGCGGCGCTCGCGGAACCTTGGCGTACCTCTGGCACTTCTCACACTTCCTGACATAATCCACACAATCCTTCTTCATGGTGGGCCAGAAGTATCCTTGTCGAAGGATCTTTTTGGAGAGGCTCAGCCCGGAGGTATGATCGCCACAGAAGCCTCCGTGAATCTCATGGATGATGGTGCTGACTTCGGTTCCGGCAACACACCTAAGGAAGGGTATGGACAACCCCCTGCGGTAAAGCTTTCCATCCATAACCACGTATCGGGGAGCTTAATACTGGAGCTTCCTTGCGTCAGCTTTATCAGTGGGGAGTTCTCCGGTGGTGAGAAATCTGAGGATGGGTCCTATCCAGGAGTGGGAATGGTCGATGATGGCGTTTATCCTTCGCGTCTCAGTACTGGGGGCTTCTAAGTGCCCGATGGGGACTAAGCCATACTGTTCAATCTTCGGGTCCGTTGCAAGCTTGGCCAGCGTGTCCGCGAGTGAGTTCTGGTCCCGGGGGACCTGGCGGATTTGGTAGCCTTTGAAATGCTGCAGCAGGTCGCGGGAGAGAGACACGTAGGCAGCCATCCTTTCGCCTTTCGTCTGGTATTCCCCGGATATTTGGTTTACCA
Organism: Humulus lupulus; assembly: GCF_963169125.1. Lineage (NCBI taxonomy): Eukaryota > Viridiplantae > Streptophyta > Magnoliopsida > Rosales > Cannabaceae > Humulus > Humulus lupulus. Next base: position 211,035,624 of record NC_084793.1, read on the forward strand.
CAAGTAGGGAGTCGCTGTACACTTCGATTTTTTGGGCTCCGACTTCTCTGGCCAGTCGTAACCCAGCTAACATGGCTTCGTGCTCTGCCTCGTTGTTGGATGCTGGGAACGCGAAACGGATGGCGCTCTGGAGCTGATGCCCTTGGGGAGATATTAGGATGACCCCCGCTCCAGCTCCTTTTTCATTTGAGGCTCCGTCTACATAGACCTTCCAGGTGGGAAGTTCCGGGACAGGATCTTCTGGGAGGTCATTCATTCCCGAGCATTCCACAATAAAGTCCGCGAGAGCTTGACCTTTTATGGAAACACGCGGTTGGTAGTGGACGTCGAACTGGCTCAGTTCCATGGCCCACTTAAGCAATCTGCCAGAAGACTCGGGCTTCTGCAGGACTTGTCGGAGAGGGTGGTTGGTGAGTACTTTGATGGTGTGCGCCTGGAAATATGGCCTCAGCTTCCGTGAAGCGATCAGCAAGCAGAGGGAGAGTTTCTCGATCATCGAATATCTGGACTCGGCGTCCAATAACCTCTTTCTTACGTAATACACAGGGAGCTGGATACGGCCATCTTCCCGGACGAGAGCGGCACTTACTGCGTGCTCAGTCACAGCTAAGTATAGGAACAACACCTCTCCTTCGACAGGCTTGGACAGAATGGGAGCTCGGGTTAAATGTTCTTTGAGGTGTTGGAAGGCTGCTTCGCATTCGGGGGTCCACTCGAACTTCTTGTTCCCTCGCAGAACATTGAAGAAGGGGATACACTTGTCAGTGGCCTTGGATACGAAGCGGCTGAGAGCAGCTATCCTTCCGGTAACGCTCTGGACATCCTTATGCTTCCGGGGGGAAGGCATATCTATGAACGCCTTTATTTTCTCAGGGTTGGCTTCCACTCCGCGGGAGCTGACAATAAAACCGAGGAACTTCCCAGACGAGACCCCGAAAGTACATTTCTTTGGATTTAGTTTCATCCCGTACTTTCGGATCACGGCGAAAGCTTCCTCAAGGTCGTTACTGTGGTCCCCGGAGGTCTTGGACTTTACCAACATGTCGTCCACGTACACCTCCATGTTCCTCCCCAGTTGGTCCTTGAACATTCTGTTTACCAGACGCTGGTATGTCGCCCCAGCATTCTTCAAACCGAAAGGCATGACCACGTAACAGTAGACACCCTTATCCGTGAGGAAGCTGGTGTGTTCCTGGTCCGCGACATGCATCTTGATCTGGTTGTATCCGGAGTATGCATCCATGAAGGATAAGAGTTCGTACCCGGAAGTAGCGTCTACCATCTAATCGATTCCCGGGAGAGGGAAACAATCTTTCGGGCAGGCCTTGTTTAGGTCCGTGAAGTCAATGCACATTCTCCAGGACCCATCGGGTTTCGGGACCAGAACTGGGTTGGACAACCACTCGGGATAGTGCGACTCCTGGAGAAAGCCTATGGACATCAATTTGTCCACCTCAGCTTTGACGGCTTCGGCTCTCACTGGGTCCAGCGGCCTCCTCTTTTGGCGAATTGGAGTCGCAGATGGGTCTATATTGAGTGCGTGGCACGCAACATTGGGATTAATCCCCGTCATATCAGCGTGGCACCATGCCAGGATATCCTGATTATCCTTCACAGTGGCCACGATCTTATCTCGAACGGCCGACGGCAGGTTTTTCCCCACCTGAATGACCATGGTGGGTTCTCCCGGGTTGAGGATCACCTCTTCGACTTCCTCCATCGGTTCTATTGCTTTCTCGATTCCCACTCTTGGGTCGAGTTCGTCAAAGTATGCCTCCTGAGCACCCCCAGTTTCTGGCAATACTTCCGCCAAAGGAATGGCAGCAAACGTCTCTCGGACCGTGTAGACGGCTCGGACGGAGACGTTATAACAGCTCCGTGCACTTCTTTGGTCTCCTCGGAGGGTGCCAATACGCCCATCATCGCATGGAAACTTCAAGCAAAAGTGGCGTATCGAGGTTATGGCCCCACAATCGATCAGGACCGGTCGGCCTAAGATGGCATTATACGCCATGGGGCAGTCGACCACCACGAATGTGCTATGCTTGAAGGCACAAGCGTCGCTTTCTCCTCTGAGGGTGACTGGAAGTTGAATTTTGCCTAATGGCATGAGTGCGTCCCCATTGAAACCTTGAAGCTGGATGGGGCATGGGGCCAGGTCCGTCTCGGTCAATCCGATCGCGTGGAAGGCCGCTTTGAAGAGGATGTTCACAGAGCTTCCGTTATCGATCAAGATCCGTGAGACCTTCTTATTGGCAATCTGGGCTTCCACCACGAGGGGATCGTTGTGGGGGAAGTGCACATGTCGAGCATCGTCCTCCGTGAAGGTGATGGGAAGATCCATCATTCGGGGACGTTGAGCAGGTGATTGGACCAAAGCGCACATCTCCTCGGCGTGCTCTAACTCCTTCAAGTACCTCTTCTGGGAGTTGCGGGTACTTCCGGCAAGGTGTGGTCCTCCGGAAATGGTGGCGACGTGTCCGTCAACGGGTGGCGGAGCAAGGCCGGGCGGATATGGGTTGCCTGGTCCTGGAGCCAACAAGGCAATAGGCGCCGGAGCATGTGGAGCGGGAAGTGCTGGGAACTGAGACTCGGGAGCTTGGGGGTGACCGGCTCCAGGAGCGCTAGCGGCCCCCCTCTGTCCTGGGGAATATGCAGCTCCGTGAACTACCCCCTGTCCGGGATAGATAATGGGTATCCTCACCCACTGACCGAGGTGTCCCGCTCTTGCCAGGGACTCGATCTCATCCTTCAGCTGAAGGCACTCATTCGTGGTGTGCCCCACGTCTCCGTGAAACTCACACCTCTTATTGGAGTCTCGCGGACGCCTTCCTCCGTGAGACACTTTCGGGGGCTTCCTGTAGTTGACCATATTACAGGTCGCCCGATAGACATTCTCTCGCGAGTCTATCAAACTGGTATATTCCGTGAACTTGGGCTCATAGTCCTTTCGGGGTTTCTTTGAATGGTCTCCCCGGTTGGAGTTTCTTCCGCTTCGTTTGCTCCGCGATTGGCTCAAATTTCATTCTGGGGCTTCCGCTTGCGGCTGCGGCATGCCAGGAGCGATACTACATCCGGTTTGTACTGCTCCGTACCCAGAGAAATGGGTTTGACTCGGCGTCTGAGCAGACGCGAAAGGCCCATATACACTTGGAGTGAATCGGGCTCCTGGAAGCGTGAGGGCTGGTGCGGGAGCTTGCGAAGCAAAGCTCGGCGCAGTCACGGAAGGGGTTGGAGCCGGGGGAACTCCAAAGGCCTGCTGGTAGGCATCCTCAAGGTTGATGATTCCCTGAGCTTTTGACATGAATTCGGACAGTGTTTCTGCCCGTCTCCTTTGCATTTCCCCCCATAGCAGGGAGCCGACAGTAAGGCCCGATTGAAGGGCGATCAGCTTCATGTCATCGCTGACCTTGGTTTTTGCAGCAGCTTCCATCATTCTCTGAATGAAAGCTTTGAGGTTCTCAGTGGGTTGCTGCTTGATGTTGGTTAAGGAACCAACCTCCATGTCGTGGTCGCGGGCAGCAATAAACTGCCTCCTAAACGCGGACTGTAGCTCCTTCCAACTGTGGATTGATCCGGGAGCTAATCTTTTCCACCAGTCCTCCGCGGACTTGGTAAGGGTGAGTGAGAAGCACATGCATTTGGCGTCCTCACTGACACGCGCCACTTGCATCATTTTATTGTATTTAGCTAGGTGGGTACGCGGGTCTGTTCTCCCATCATATAATTCTATGTGAGGCATTTTGAAGTTATCCGGGAGGGACGTTTCCGCGATCCTCCTAATACATGGTTCCGGGTCTTCCTCCTCAGAATCTGACAGGGCCCCACTTTGCTTCCGGACCAGCTTGGTCAAGGCAGCAATCTGTTCCTCGAGCCTCTTCGTATCACTTTCCGGGAGGTCACGTCCCCGGAGCTTGTCATTAATATGATTTCGGAGGTCATCTCCGCGAGGCCGGGCCTTTTCCCCTTTGGCCTTTTCATACTTGGCCTCCAACCTTCTTCTTAGGTCCACCGTGGACCAGCTATCTTCGGAGTGCGAGTTCGCAGCCCGACCGTCCTGATTGACGGAATCACTGGGGCGGTTGTTCCTTCCCCTAGGCCTGGGTGCCTTAGCACCGGGCCCTTTAGGCACAGAGTGCCCCCTTGGGGCTGAAGGACGTCTGGGCTTAGGAGCGCCAGAGACCTTCTGCGCGCGGGGGGGGCAGTCGGCCTGGTGATTCACGCCTTTAGGAGGTGCAGGGCCGTCAGCGCGCACAGGCTCTCCAACTTTTTCTTTGCCCTTGTTGGGGGCGGCTTTGGATGGTCCAGCAGCGGGTGGATCCGGCATGGGGGCGTCAGCCCCACCTCGAACAGAGGCATCCTCGTCCGAGTCGCCTAGATCTCCGAACTTACTTTGGGGGCGTTCCATCATGCGTTGCATTCTTTCGGAGACGCGCTCCTGCTCAGCAAGCTTGGCCGTAGTGGCCACCAGTTCTTCGGCTACTTGGACCAGTTCTGGGTCCTTCTCATAGTAGCAACCGTCCTTGTAATAACCGTCTTGGACATACTCTTCTTCGTCTTCTAAGTATGTTGTATCTTCGGTACTGACCTGATCCTGGCGGGATGTCGGGTCTTCACCTTGGTAGTCTAAGGGTTCGCTTTGCACCACATCTTCCATCACGGTATCGGGGTTGACCGTAGCATTTTTGTCAACAGCGGATTTTCTCGTAGTCACCATCTCTTTAGTACGAAGTGAATACAAAAAACGTACACAGAAAAAGAGCCGACTAACAACTTCCTACAGCTCTCAATGAAAGCACCAAAATGTTTACCGAGTTTTTCGGAAACGAATAACTAACAGAATAATAAAAAGATAAGAACTGTAGAAATGCTGAAATGTAACTAAACAAACAGTGTTTTTACGTGGTTCAGGCGTTAACAAGCCCTAGTCCACGAGTCGATGTTATTATACTTGGAAAAGGTTACAGTAAGATGGCTGGTGCACAAGAACTTCACACACTCACAATGTTTCTCTCGGGTTCTCTTGAAGAAGATGAAGCTAGAGAGATTTTGGTAGAGTTTTTGCCATGTGATCTGTTGGTCCTCCCTCTTCTTGTAAAATGAAGGGGTCTTTATAGCTAGGGTTTCGGATTAGGGTTTTTCTCTACGTACATGAGTCTTAATTACACCAGCCATAAATAGGGGATACAATTACTGTAGTCGCATGGCTACAAGACTCTATGTGGGTATATTTACGTGAAAGTATGGGGAACACACAAAGTCAGCCGTCTTTTCCAAGTTGTCAGCGGAACAGTAGGCAAAAAGGTACCCTTAGGCGTGCTGGGATGTGTGCGGCTTTGACCTGACGGGCGTGTCAGGCGGGATCCTGTGTCAGACGGATATCATTCCAAATATGCCTTCTCCCGGACTCGACCGTTCGGTTTTGTTCTGTGCGAGGCACGGAACTGTTTCCGCGGAGACCACTCGAAGAGCCTCTCCTGGAAGGGGCCTCCCCGAGGGGTATCCTTCGGGAGTCCGGGAGAGTCGACGAGTTTCCGTGTTGTGCTTGCTTGGAAGAGTAATCCGGATACTAAACAGGAGAGGCGAAGCCTTTCTGTCCATCCGCGAGCTCTGGTCACCCTCCGTGAAAGACATCGATAATTCTGCTTCCCCGAGGTCATCAATCTAAACGCTATCCGGAAATCTGGATAACATCTATTATTTGTTCTTCTTTGTTGCTATTCTTTATGCACTGTATTGGCTGTGTTATGCAGGTCCTAATCCCCCCCCCCCCCCCCAAAAAAAAAAAACTGGTATCAAAGCTAGGTTAGAGTGGCTGCATTCTTCACCATCTTCGATTGTGATTTTCTCCAAGAAAGATCAAGAACTTCAAAGTACTTTCGCAATTGAGAATTTGTTCGCTGGCCAGGAGCAATTATCTTCAATATGTTGACTTCCAAGTTTGAGGTGGAGAAATTTGATGGCAAGAATGATTTTAGTCTATGGCGTGCAAAGATGATGGCTCATATGAGTAATCTTGGATGTGAAGAAGCCCTACAAGAAGAAAGTAAGATGGCTAAGTTGGAAAACAAGGCAGAGGTGCTGAAAAAGGCAAAGAACACAATCATTCTGAGTTTGAATGATCAAGTTTTGAGGAAAGTAATCAAAGAAGAAACAACTCATGATATGTGGAAGAAGTTAGAACAGTTGTACATGTCCAAGGCATTACCAAATTAAATCTATCTCAAACAAAAGATTCTATGGATTCAAGATGGAGGAATCCAAGTCTATTGATGATAATATAGACGACTTCACCAAGCTAGTTTCAGATTTGGAGTCAATTGAAGTAAAGATTGAAGAAGAGGATCAAGCAATCTTTCTATTGAACTCACTCCCAAAGGCCTATGATAATTTGAGGGGCACTTTGAAGTATGGTAAAGATACATTGTCACTGCAAGAAGTGATTGGTGCTGCATACTCAAAGGAATTAGATCTGAAAGCTAATGTTAAGGTGTCAAGATCTCAAGCCGAAGGTCTAAATGTGTGAGAGGAAGATCTGAAAGAAAAGATGGCAACAACCATAGAAATGGAAAAAGCAGAGGGAGATCAAGATCCAAGTCAAAACCAAGGAGAATTTGCTGGATTTGTAACCAAGAAGGTCACTTCAGACGAAACTGTCCACAGAGAAGAAATGAAGGACAAAAGCAAGACAACAAAGATGAAGCTCATGTCACAGGTGGATCTATTTTCTTAGAACTAAGGATGAGGCTTTAGGAAGGTTTAGAGAATGGAAAATTATGGTAAAAAATCAAACCATGAAGAAAGTTAAGAAACTTAGAACTGACAATGGTTTAGAATTCTGTAATGCTGAGTTTGATTCTTATTGCATTGAAAATGGCATTGTTAGGCACCATACAGTTAGGAACACCCCTTAGCAAAATGGTCTTGCTGAGAGAATGAACAGAACAATCATGAATAAGGTTAGATGCATGCTAGCTGATTCAGGTTTGCCAAAAACATTTTGGGCAGAGGCAGCTGCTACTGCTTGCTAACTCATTAATAGGTCACCTTCATCTGCATTAGATTGTAAGATTCCTGAACATGTTTGGTTTGGTCATAAACCAAGTTACAATTACCTAAAACCTTTTGGTTGTATAGGTTATGTTCATATTAGTCAGGGGAAGTTGAATCCTAGGTCTATGAAGGGTGTGTTTCTTGGTTATCGAAGTGGTGTCAAGGGTTATAAACTTTGGTTAATAGATGAGAAAAAATGCATTATCAGTCGTGATGTTATATTCAATGAGCACTGCTTTTATAAAACTAACATGAAATTTAGTGATCAAGCCAGCTCTAAACAAGTTGAGCAGAAAGATACTATGCAGATTGAATTGAGTGAAACATCTCAGAATGAGAATCAAGGTGGAGTTCAGGATAGTGAACTTGGAGAAGCATCTGGAAGTGATGCAGATGGCACTGAAGCTGATGGCAAGATACTCAAGCTTCAGATTATCTCTTGGCTAGAGATAGAGCAAGGAGATAGATCAGACCTCCTGAGAGATTTGCATATGCTGATATTACTACTTTTGCCCTTAGTGTAGCTGATTTACTAGAGCTACATGAGCCTATTTGCTACAAGGAAGCCAAGAATAGTGCTGAATGGAGTAAATGGAATAAGGCTATGAAAGAAGAGATGGAGTCTTTATCCATGAATGAGACAAGGATTCTGGTGGATAAACCTAAGAACAAAAGAGTAATAGGGTGCAAATGGGTTTACAAGAGAAAACCAGGGATTGAAGGAGTTGAGCTACCTCGATTCAAGGCAAGGTTGGTGGCAAAAGGCTTTTCTCAAGTTGAAGGGATAGACTATCATGAAGTGTTTTCTCCTGTTGTCAAACACACTTCTATAAGAATTATATTGGTTATCACTGCAATTAAGAATTTAGAATTGGATCAACTTGATGTGAAGACAGCATTTCTTCATGGTAATCTTGATGAAGAAATACACATGCAACAACCTGAAGGATTCATACAGCCAGGGATGGAAGAGAAGGTGTGCTTGCTGAAGAAATCTCTATATGGTTTGAAACAGTCACCAAGACAATGGTACTTCAAATTTGATGATTTTATGCTAAGACAGAAATTTCAAAGATCAAAGTTTGATAGTTTTGTTTACTTCAAAGTTCTTGAAGATGGAAGCTACATCTACTTGTTAATCTATGTGGATGACATGCTTATAGCATGTAAACACAGATCTGAAATGGAAAGGCTCAAGGAAATGCTAAGTCAAGAATTTGATATGAAGCATTTGGGGGCAGCTGTCAAGATTTTGAGAATAGAGATATCTAGAGACAAAAATAAGGGCATGTTGAGATTGTCTCAAGAATGATATGTCAAGAAGGTAGTGGGAATGTTTGTCAAAAGGAAGCCAGATCTGTCAACACTCCCATTGGAGCCCACTTCAAGCTCAAGTCTCTTACAGAAGAAGAAGAAGCGTCTTTTGAAGAAGAAAAGATGAAGGGAGTTCCTTATGCTAATGCTGTTGGTAGCATTATGTATGATATGGTATCAACAAGACCTGATTTAGCATATGGAATTATTTTGGTTAGTAGGTGTATGAGCAAACCAAGCTTGGAACAATGGCAAGTTGTGAAATGGTTACTATGGTACATGAAGGGCACTGCAAACCTACAGATTTTGTACACAAAGTCAGACCAGAATGAATGTGAAGTTATGGGGTATTGTGACTCAGATTTTGCTGGAGATTGTGATAAAAAAAGATCTTTATCTGGGTATGTTTTCACTGTTGGAGGGAATGTTGTAAGCTGGAATTCTAATTTACAACATGTTGTGGCTCTCTCTTCGACTGAAGCATAATACATAGCTCTCACAGAAGCTGTTAAAGAAGCTCTTTGGTTAAAAGGGATGATGAGTGAGTTGGGATTTAGACAAGATCATGTGATTGTACATTGTGATTCACAAAGTGCAATACATTTGTCTAAGAATACTGTGTTTCATGAAAGAACGAAACACATAGATGTTAAACTCCATTTTCTCAGTGATATTGTCTCAAAACAACTTGTCAAGATTGTGAAGATATCCACTAAGATCAACCCAGCTGATATGATGACTAAGGTCATACCCGTGAGCAAGTTCACTTCGGCCTTGAACTTGCTTGGCATCAAGATGGGAATCCCTTAGAGCTAAAGCTAAGGAAGCATTGTCTAATCCACTGAACCCTGTTTCGGAATAAGAAGTCAAGGTGGAGAATTGTGAAGATTATGACTTCTTTCCTCAACCAATCAAAAGATTAGCAAAACGACAGTTCACAGTAGTCTGCAGTTTTCAGTTACATCTTCATTTTCTCTAGTTGCATCTGCGTGGACACCAGTAAGTTGTAACAAACTAACTACTTGTTGTTAGTTACAGTTAGTTTCTGTTTGTCTCTTTAGTTCTTGTATCTCGACCCTATATATAGTTTTAGGCCTGATCAACCTAAGTGAATTCAATTTCTGAGAGTTTTGGCTGAGAGCAAGAACTGTGTTGTAATACTCAAGTGAGAGAGTGTTTCAAGAGAAGTTGAATGGGTGTTGTTGTAATCTTGAGAGTTGGAGGGTGTAATCTAGTTTCAGATATAGTGGATTTTACTTAGGCATTGCTGCCTAGCCTTGGATGTAGGATCAACCAAACAGGTTGTATCTGAAGCAAGTATTCTTGGTGTTCCTTCTTTTGTCTTTTACTTTTGATTTGTTTAATTGTCTATTATTTGTTCTTCTTTGTTGCTATTCTTTGTGCACTGTATTGGCTGTGTTGTGCAGGTCCTAATCCCCCCCAACATCTCCATTCAAGAAAGTTGTGATGACATCCATTTGTTCAAGCTCTAAGTTGTATTGAGCCACTATATAAAGCATAATCTTGATTGTCTTGTATTTGATTATTCGGGAGAAAATTTCACTGCAGTTTATGCCCTCGCATTGAGTAAATCATTTTGTTGCGAGTCTCGCTTTATATATAACTAGTTCACCTATTTTTATTCCCTCCTTGAACTTGTACAACCATTTAAATTCAATATTTTTTTCCTACTTGTCGTGGAACCAATTTCCATGTCTTGTTTTTATTCAATAAATTAATCTCTTCATCCATAGCTCTTTTCTACTTCTTTGCATCCATGCTTGTCATAGCTTCTATGTAGGATTCTGGTTCCTTCTTTCCTACATCCACAGCAGTTATGAAAGTATAAGCTAACATTTTAGCAAGGGCATTGAAACCATACATCTATGTTGGTTTAGGTTGCCTCTTATCTCTGTCACGAATCAATTGATAGTTGGTCAGGTCCTCTCTTTCATTTTCCTAGTCAGGTTCTTGATTGGTTTTATTTATAAGCTTGTCTAGTTCTTCTTCAGTACAAGGTTCCACTTGGTTCATAATAACTTGTATTGGTATACTTGAAAAACCTACAATGTTAGATAAATTATTCTCTCCATTTTCAATGTTAGTAGCATTCAAACAAAGAAACTCATTTTCAATAAAAATAAGATCATGACTAATAAAGGTTTAAAACAAGTTTCATCTTTCAACCAAAACCTTAGCCTTTAACTCCTTGAGGATAACCTTGAAACTCACATTTTACTAATCTAGATTGTAATTTGCCTATATTTTGGTGTGCATATGCAATGCAACCAAAAATTCTAAGGTGTGACAAATTATGTTGTTTATTTGACCACATATACTCAAGTGTTTTTCATTCTGTTGCACTTAAGAGACTTCTATTTACCAAATAAGTTGTTGTCATTAGAGCCACTCCCCCAAATTTCTTTGCCAAACCAGAATTCAGGAGTAGGCATCTAACCTTGTCTAATAGGGTGTGATTCATTTTTCAGCAAGTTCGCTTTGAGGAGGAGTTAGCCTTACAGTTCTATGCCTAAGTATGCCTGAGTTTCTATAGAATTCATTAAAGTCTTCATTACAAAATTCAAGACCATTATCTGTCCTAAGTGTTTTTACCTTCATTTCAATTTGGATTGTTTCCAAGTTTTGAATTTATCTAGAGCCCCATTCCTATTTTTCAGTAAAAAACTCCACACCTTCCTATAATAGTCATCAATAATAGAAAGAATATATATATTACCTTAATGTGTAGGTGTCTTTTCGGGCCCCATAGATTTGAGTGGATGTATTCCAATATCTTCTTTGAAGTGTGACTTCCAGCTTTAAAACTTTGTCTATGTTGTTTGCCTAATGTGCAGTTTTCACAAAATTCAACTTTGTTGATTTTGGCTGTCCCAACAACCTTGATCATAGAATAGCTTCATAACTTTTTCACTAATATAACTCATTCTTCTATGCCAAAGGACAACATTATCATCTTTAATATTTGACACAATTTCCAAATCTCCAATCACATTTTCAACAATCATATGATAGAGCCCATTTTGTTTCTTGCCTTTAATCACAACTAAAGAACCTTTGCAAATCTTGATAGTTCCATTTTCAATCTTGCTAGTATATCCCGTGTCATCAAAAGTTCCAAAAAATTATATTTTTAGACAAGTTAGACACACCTTACATTCTTCAAGGTTCGAATTGTTCCATCAAACATCTTGATTGTTACACTTCCATTTACTTCAATCACATAGAGATTGTTATTTCCCATCATGACCTGTCCACCTTCAATTTTCTTGAAGTCTCTTAACCATTCCTTTTTTTAATGTCATATGGAAGGTACATCCTGATTCAAGTATCCAACTGTTTGTGGACGCATCTGCTACAACTAACAAGACTTCTCCATAATAATTTCCTTCTCCATAGTTTGCAGATTCTTATTTTTCATAAGAATCACTTTGACCTCAAAAGATAAAAGGGTGTGTCTAAGAATACCATCCAATTATTAGAAAAATAACATTGTCCCAATATGGTCTTCATATAATACCATTAACATATACATAATATTGTTATCAAACGAACACGTGATAGATTTATACTTGTCCACATATATTTTTCCAACAATCTAAACACTAAACTCTTGAAGAGGAGTTCAACATGGATGTGGGCTCATTTTATGAGCTGAACAACAATTATTTTTTTCTTGTGTTCTTATGCATTAATTTTTCATTTGATTTTCTATTTTCTGCTATGTATTGTTGTGGTTGTTGGTTTGTGTATTTTGTGCAGGTTTCTATGTGAAATTGGTGTAGGTGACTTGAATCCTTACTTGACATAGTTTGGTGGGCTCAAAACCAAATTCCCATGAGCTATTGACAAAGAATTTTCTAATAAGGAGCAAGAAATTCACTATTAATTGAATAGGTGATAGTTTGATTAATTTCTACTATTAAAACTTGGGAATCAATATACTTATAGTTAATATTAAACTTATATTTTGTGGATTCTATTATCTTAATAATCTTTCTCTTACAACTTGTTTACAATCCCTATCTTATTTATTTTTATTGCTTTAATATCTTTATTATTATCTTTTATTTTATTTTCTTGATACAAAAATCTCATCAATCTATTGAGCTAGGTTAGAATTTATTAATTTAGGTTTAAAATAGTTTTCGTTTTTATTTTAGACAACTCCTTTGGGTTCGATCTCGTGCTTACACGAACACTATATTTCATATACGATTCGTGCGCTTGCAAGTTATAAATATTTAAAACATACCCGTTTTGGGTCCATCAAGTTTTTGGCGCCGTTGTCAGGGAGTTGCAAGAAAGGAAATGAAATTTATCTCAAGGTTAATGAATTCTTCTACTAGTTATTTTAATTTTTGCACTTAAAAATAAACTATATATACAAGAATATAAAAAAAAAAATTATATATAAAAAAAAAGATAAAAAGAAAACTTGGGACGGTTCTACCACCCATATAAAAAAACTTATTTATATAGTTATAGTTATTGTTTTTTTAATTGACGACAATTGTGCCTCCTTTCTATCTTTTCAATTTTTATAGTTGACGACACTTGTGCCTCCTATCTATCTTTTTAATTTTTATAGTTGATGACACTTGTGCCTCCTAATTTTGTTGTAATTTTATTTCTTTTATATCGTTGTTAGTTAACGGCACTTGTGCCTCCTAGCTTTTGTGTTATTATTATTTTTATTACTATTGTTATTTTGTGATAGTTGATGGCATTTGTGCCACCTAACATTTTATTTTATCATATTGTTATTAGTTGATGGTACTTGCGCCTCCTAAATTTTGTTTAATATCTTAACATTGTTTTTGTTCTCTTAATTATTTTATTTTTCTTTTTACCTTAGTTGTCATTTAAAAAAAATAATTAGTTTGTCATTTAGTTTTTACCATATGAATCATTTTAATTATAGTTGGAATTCTGAGTACAACTATTATGAGCACTCAAATTTAAATTATGGAGAAACTAATGATATGCATGATTACGGTGAATCCTTTAATATCCCATTTTCCCCCACCTATAATCCAAATTTTTCATGAAGTCATACCCAATCTCCAATGAATCAAGAACATGAATTCAACATACCTAATCAAAGTCATGCCCAATTCGACCTATCATATCCCATTCAACAAGAAACGAGTCCATCTTTAGAGGATACCCTACAACAATTCATGCAATCAACCTACCAAATCTGACAAGTCCAGTCTCAGTCAATCTCAAAATTTGAGACAATAGCATAACAACTTGCAATTGTTATAGAGTCAGAAAAACAAGCTCATCCCAACCAACCCATTCCCAATCCAAATAGTCAAGTTGAAAGTGAAAAAGAGAATGAAGTTGTCAAAGAACCTTTGGATAGCATCCAACTATTACTTGAAACTATGTAGTTGGATGAATTGATTGAAATGGATCATGAGGAAAAAGAAAATGATATTGTTGTATCTCATGAGCCCATAGTTGAAGAAATATGCCTATTCACTCAAATTGAAAGGGAGGTTAAAAAAGATGTGCAATTTTCATACTTTATTAAAAATCCACCAAAATTGCATATTTCTAATTTTCTTGAAGGTGTGATATTATCAATTATTATTTATGGAATTTGCATCAAAGTCATAACAAACCCTGCAAATGAAATTCTACACCATCGATCGGGTGTAGGTTAAAAGAAAAAAAAAATTATAGTCGAGCTAAAGACTATAAACTAAAGCGCATTGTGGGAGACAACCCATACTTTTCATGTTTCATTTTATATTTCACTTTTGTTGTGTGTTTTTATTTCATGTTTTTCAAAATATTGAAGGAAACTTCTTGACCAAAAAAAGGAAAAAAGAAAAGAAGAGAAGAAAACAAATGATCCCAATTAAGAAAGCATACATCGAAGGGAGTAGTTCTTAATTTTTTAAACTTTATTAAACATTGAGGACAATGTTTCATTTAAGTTTGGGGGTAGTGTGTATGTGTTTTTCTTTGTGTTTTTGCATGTTTTTCATTTGTTGTAAAATTAAAAAAAAAAAATCTTTGTTTTGTTTGAAGAAAAAATAAATTGGTGATTTTCATTTTCTGATGATGAGTATTATGATTAAAATTGTTCTTAGTTCTTAGAAAAATATAAAAAAATCTTAAGCTTTGTTTTTAATTTTTGAGTTAGTTTTCTTTAATGATAGATTTTTTTTATATGACACTTTTCTATTCTATTTGAATTATTGTCATATTTGGACAAAGTTTATTTAAACATTAAATTCTTTAAATCTCTAAAAAAAAATTTGAAAAATCCTAGAATTTACTTGATTATCTCTTGAGATTTAATTTATTTTTGTTTGCATAAGCTTGTCTAATGTTCACATGGTGATTTGATGTTTTTGTGTTTGCATGTTAAATATCTATTTTGAAAACAATTTTAACTTTTTAATTAATTACATAAGCTTTACTTTTATTTGTGATTTTCTTTAAACTATTTCCATTATGAAATTTTTGAGGTAAACATTTGACATCATCAATTAAAAAAAATGTGTGTGCTTTTAATTTTTTTTTTTTTTTGCTTGAGGACTAGCAAAATATTAAGTTTGAGGGTGTGATAACTCTACAAAATAGAGTTATTTTACAATATTTATATGTTAATTGGTTTATTCAAATGAAGGAAAGGAAAAGGAGTATAACTAAAAGAAATGAAGTAAAATTTGGTATTTTTAAGAGTAAAGAAGCCCATATTTTGTCAAGGCCCAGCTGCCAGTGAAGGCCCGAAGTCCCCTGCGAACTCCCTTGGGCCCGCCTTTGCCCAGGCCCGAAGCCCCTGTTGCCTCCCTTGGGCTCGCCAGCTTCCAGCCATTCGGCCCAATCTCACCAGCCCAATGGCCCAACCCAAGACCCCCTCACCCAGTAGCTACCCCACGCCTGCCTAGCCAGGCTCGAAGCTCCACCACGCCAGGCCCAACATACCAACAACTCCCTACCGAAATCACAGCAGCCACTTAGGCCCACGCCTCCTGAAGCTTCCTCCTTCCAGACCAGGCACACGCCTGGCACCTCTTCAGCCAGTTCGACCCAACATCACAGCAGCCACAACCCCTTCTTGAGCCTATAAATTGCCCAATGTCCCCTTGTCCCTTTTGTCTAATAATGCCACATTTTTACCCAACTTTTCTACACATTTTCACCACTAAATCATCATTACACCCTATAATTTACCCCTATTCGCCATATTATTAATAATTTAATTAATTTAATCAATTTAATCAATTTAATTAATTTATATTGATTAATTTAATACTCTCATTTTGGCTATAAATAGAGAATTTTCAAGACCATTTGAGAGTGCTTATTTTGGGAGAGGTCATACCACAAAATTCCTACACTTGGAAGACCACTCCATTCTCTTCATTTGTTCCTTCTTTTTAGTAATTTTTTCTATGAGTTTTTAGAGGAAAAATTTGGAGATTTCTCCTCCAAATTTTTGTATTTATGTTTGTAATTTTTTTGGTTTGTAATTTCTATTCTAGTTATGAGTTTCTAATCTTTTTAAGATTATTAAGGTGATGATGAAACAATATGTAAATAAATAGTATTTATGTTGTGTGTTGATTTCCCATTTTGTGCAATAAAGTTTATGGATTTTCTTCTTCAAATATTTTCTTTCATCGTAAATATCTTGTATTTTTTATTGTTAGAACATATTTAAACTTTGTTCTTCATTAGTGCAAAATAATAATATTCTTTGATTAAGGTTGTTGACCCTCGATTTAGCCAACGACACGGAGTCAAATATACGACAGGATATAGAACGATGCTTGAAAAGATAATCTAATGGAAAGGAAAAAAACACCAAGAAATTGTAGTGGTTCGGCCCCAGTGATTGGTAATGACCTACGTCCACTTAGTGTATTATTATTATTGAACTTAAAAGTTTTGATAAAAAAACTAGGGTTGTTTGAGTTTCACAAACCTTGGAAGGATTACAATAGAATAATCAACAATCACTATAGCTCTTTCTCTCTTAATATCAAGCAAAAAACTAATGAATCCAAAAGTCCTTTCCTTGAGCTATTTCATGCATATTTATAGGCTCAAGGAGGTTACACATGTTAACGTGTCCTATCTTTCCTTAACAATTGCGTATTAAGGATCATTATGAGGAAATATTAAAATGCAGTTAATATTAGATTACAACTTAAGAAAGAAATAAATTAGGCTTCACGACCAGCCTAGTCGTACCAATGATTAACTCTGGCGATGAGGCACGCTTCTGGTCGATAGTCGAACAGCACCTTTGCCCTTTAATTCCACCACGTGTCAATCCACGTCCAAATAATCTTTGCCACATCATCAAAAATCATTTTTGGGTAAACATTGGCCCCCCAAGTTTACTTATTGTGACCAGCAATAAGTAAACTTAGGAAACCGACTCTTCGAATACCCCACGAAATCTGTCAGAACCGCCCATGCCTTCTCGAAAAATGTGACCAATCATATCTAATCACGTCCTTTCAGTTTCCGAAGAATGTGTCTGACGGCTATCACGCTCCCCACTCCTTGAAAAATTTCCTTTAATGATTACCTTGGTAACTGCTCCTCGGCTAGTATAAATGACCCTTCATAATCATTTTTCACATATAACATACTTTTGCCTTCCTGAAGAACTCATGTTCCAGAGCCCAGAAATTTTCAAACATCAACACACGAACGTTTAAAGCTTTCACCTTCAGACTTCACTCTTTACTTGAGTAAGTTTTATGAACTTTCTTGTTTTTTAAGTTACCATATTTAACCGCTTCATGCTTGCCTTCATTTCTGAACCCTTTCGTGTTCTTGGCCGAAAATGTATGGGTAATATTTGAATGTTAACAAATGATTAATAGGGTAGTGAAATATTGTTCTATAGGAGTTAGGAGCCAGTTTGGTAGTCGAGATGGTAGATTTAGGGTGTAAAATGGAAGTAAAAATTCGATTTTTAAGCTAGGTGAAAAACTGGATTTTCCCGTCCCTTCGGAGTCGAAAAAGCTTTTCCCAAAAAAAACTTTTTACTTCCGCTTTTCAATCTTTTTCAAACTGCTCGTATAGAACTTAGTGTTTCTGTTAGAATGCTCCTGGTCGTATACGCGAGCAACGTTATTCCAACTTTCAACACAAGAATTTAAGCTTTGCGTCTTATCTCCTCCTTTCTCTGTTCGCAGCTTTCATGCAAGATCTGTGGGGAGGAGAAAGACCAATCAACGACGACTTATTGGCTCAGCTGCTTGAGAACGAGGAGTAACCGTCATCGCTAATACCTGACATCCCTTTTTCTCGTGCCACTACAAACACTTCATCCAGTCTTATTCAAAATATGGCTCGAGAAAAAACTACAGCCCCAAAAAAGAAAACTCCCAATCCTTCAAATCAGCCTGCTCCTCAGGCTGAAATTCCCTCAACCTGTGGTTGAGCAGAAAATACTCCTGACCCCAATATCCACACTCATGCTCAACCCCGAAATTCCATTCAACCAGATGTTGAATGGTATGTTGTCCCTAAAAGCTGGGCGACGATCAGGATGATCGCCAACTACATTAGGAAATACGGACTCCCGGGGGTGACATTAGTTTGACCCAATCAAGACCAACGGGCGAACTTACCCGGAGGCGCCTTCAGCACCTGCTCGAGATACCATATTGAGGCAGGGGCTACCTTGCCTCTTCATCGATTCTTCCAAGGGGTATTCAACTACTTTGGGGTTGCCCCTTTCTGAATAACCCCCGACGGGTATAGGATGCTTGCCACACTCTATATCCTATATAGCCACAAAAAATGGCATGTGCCAACACCCCATGAGGTTAATTACTTGTTTGACCTCAAGTCTAACCCCAACCAAGAAGGTACAGGGTTCTTTCATTTCTGTCATCAGGAAACTGGGCGCACCTTCCTGACCGACACCACCCATATATCGAATGTGGGGAGGTACTACCAGGAGTACTTCCTCACGACCGACATGGCCGCGAACAACCTGGCCTTCAAGCAAGGAGGTAATGCCTTTGTACCACTGGTTGTCAATTTTTCTTTAATTTTTTCTCTACATTTTTTTAGATTTTTAATGCCTTTCAGGCCCATGGTTACGACCAGACCCCACTCCAGAAATGGAGTTAAGATCAGCCCTCTTGGCCAGTATGACTGACTTGGAAAAAAGCGTCAAGCATCTGGTCACAGAGGCTAACCTTAGGCTAGTCGGCCTTTTAGCCCCTCACCAAGATGTGAGGGAGTCAATAGCGGGGAGTGCTACCGGCAGAGAGGTTCCTGAGCAGCACCCAGTCGTGGAACAACCTCTTCTGAGGAGGGCCACTGGAGTAACAATCAGGGAACCTTCTAGCACCTCGCGAGCTGCTGCTCCTCCTGCCCCAAAGGGAAAAGGAAAAAAGAAGGCCACTGAACCTCCCACTCCCATTGATGAGTCTTCCGATATGAACGGTATTGATCTTTTGCTTTTAGATCATTTTCCCATTCCTTGTCATCTATTTGACGGGGACAGCTACTTTAAGTATACTCCAATCTTAAGTTCAGATTTCGTCCAGGCAGTAAGTAGTTCAGTAAGTAATGTATTGACCAGTAGTTGTAGCACGGGTACTTTACTTATAATCTTTTCACTTTCATTTTTAGCCCCATATAAATACCTTGTCTCACTGCTCATGTTGTTTCTTTTTGTGCAGATATGGACTCTGAGGACATGTTCGAGCATTATAAGGCTGCTGCCGCATCTTCTGGCAAGAAAAAGGACAGCAAGAGGGCTAGAGGGGAGAGTAATAAAACTTCCTCAAAGAAGGCTCGAACCGATGACCCTCCAGCCACCGTCCTTTCGAAGGAGAACACACCACATCCATCACCACTCGAGCAGCCAGCCTCAATCCCCCTAGTCGACCAAAATTCCAATCCACCAACACCCGTCAACCAGCAGCCTACTTCTCAGGCCCCTAGCAGCCAAACAGGGCATAATCAGCCCAAAGGCTTCCTATCCAGCATCGTGGTCAGCTTAGGCAAGGAGAGGATATACAAGCTCTTCAAACATAAACGCAGTCTGGAGGATATTACTGAAACCATTTCCATGGAGCCTGATCAAATACTCAACCGAGGGCTGAACGAGATAGTTAGCGTAAGACACTCCCTGATGCGGGATAATTTATTTTTGATTCTCTGCCATCACTTTATCCTTTTTTATTTGATTACAGGGACTATTGACCATGACTGCTGGCTGGCGCCGTGCTAGAGTGATGGTGTCCCGGGCCAAAAATTTCGACACCAGGCTCGTCGAGGCTAAGAAAGCACTCGAAGAGAAAAACGCTGAGTTGCTCGAAAGGAACAACGAGCTAACTAAACAGAATGGTGAGTTTCTTGAGAAGGATACGGAGCTGTCTAAGCAGAAAGAAGAACTACTCAAGCAAAAAGCCACTCTGACCAAGGAGCTACTAGAGGCTCGAAATGGCCTGAAGAAATCCAACGAAGACAGAGAAAAGTTCAAGGAAAGCACCAAACTCAACTAATAGCAGGCCGTACAGCTTGAGCTTTATTTGATTGCGAGCAGGCAAGAGACGGAGGAGCTGGAGAAGTGCGTGAAGGAGATTGAGGAAGATGAAGCCAAGAACTTGGAGAAGTACAAGGAAGCCACTCATCTTTGCTTCTACGAGTTCTGGATGCATAACCAGGAGGCTAACTTCAACTATCTGTCAGAACGCCTGAGGTGGACTCTAATGTCTTAGTGTGCCATCCACCTGGAGGAAGAAGAGAGGGCTAAAGTACCTGCTTCCTCGGAGATTTCTCTGGCAACAAGGATAGATGGTGCAGACAATGAAGATAGCGCAGCTGTTGACCAGGACGTTCCTAAAGATCCTACAGCCCCTTAGTCTTTTTCCCTATTTTTTCTTTTGATAGTCTAATTACACGACCTCTTGGTAGTGATGTAAAGACTAATTTTTTATTGCTGCGCGGGCAGCTATTTTCCTTTTAATCAGACATTTACATCCAAGCAGTACTGCTCGTGGTGTAAAGTAATTCGTTTTTGATATTATAACATCTTTTTATTTTATTATAATATCTTGTTTGCATGACCGAACTTAGCATGGCACTTTGGTTTAATTAAACAAAATAACAAAATTTTCAAAAATACTCTAAGTACCCTAGCATGCTTTTGTTGGGGTTTTATGCCCTAATTAAAACCCAAATTCTATGTAATCTCATTTTATTATCAATAAAAGAATAGAAATCTTTTTTTGACTTGGTTAATCACTTTGCTCACATGTTTTATTTTCATGATTATTTGTTTAATATAAACTTCTATTAAATCCTGAGCATATAGCTAATCTTATTTATAGTGACGTAATCACAGTGGAATATAAATATGATTATATGTTCAAAATAAGTTAGTCCTAAGATTAGTCAGTGCCCACGATTTACACTGACTTGCCAATCTACGATATGATCTACTTACACATTATAGTGTTATGTTCTTTCCAGAACATTAGCAAAGTAGATAAGATCAGATGTATTTGTTACATCGGACTGGACCGATATTGACAGTTGATAAGATAAGTAAACATACCATTATTATCTATTCTAGTCATATCATATAGTTGACCATAGGTCAATTCAATCTCAATTCTTGGTGGTTAGTATTCTAACTGATTGTATTATTTGAGTTCTTTGACTTGTTCATTACCAGCTTACCCTACGGACTAGCCCATACTTACATCTTGGGAACTCGGTAGTATAATTGAGTGGGAGTGTTAATCATAGATATGAACATCTATAACTTCTGATGAAGAAGTGAAACGATGGTCTCCTTTTAGTTTGGTTCAAGGTGATAAATGATAGAGATCTCATTTCAGTAATTAAATTAGTTTACTGAAATATCATTTACAAGGAACTAAGTGTTTTAAGGATAAAATACAATGAGGGGTAAAACGGTATTTTAGTCCTATCTCATTGTAGACCGTCTATAGAGGATTGAGCGACAATTATGGTTGTAACAATGGATAATTAATAGTGTATCTATATTTTTTATAGAGAGTTCTATGAATTCAAGAGTGCAATTCCAAGTCTATAGTGGAGTCACGAGGAATTAATAAGTTAGTATATTTATTTGTTAGATTTATGATAACTTATTGGAGCTTGATTTCATAGGCCCATGGTCCCCATTGTACCTTGGATAAAATCATCTAGATAGTCTCAATTAATTGATTTAATCATCAATTAGAATTATCAAAGTTGACCAGGTCAATTTTGGATAGTTTCACAGAGTTGCGTAATTTTGAGAAGAAAAGAGAAATTATGGCAGATTTATTAATTAAGATAAATTGGTATCTAAATTAATAAATAAATTTAAATCAAGGTTCAAATTATAAATAATTAATATGATAAAGGATTTAAATAATTATTTAAATAATTAAATCAATAGAAAATAATACAGGCCTTGATTTTAAGTCCAATGGGCTTATAATCAAATGGGAAATTTCACAAGCCTATAGCCCATGATAATTTCTACCTAGGGCTTCAAAATGGCTATTATTTTATTGATTTTTTCATTAAATTAAATGGCCTAATTGAGTCTATAAAAGGAGTGCATAGAGAGAAATCAAAACATAAGTTTGATAAGTCACAAGTCATATTTTCTGATAGTTTTAGATTCTCTCTAAACACAAGTCATTTTCTAAGCCACTTTGTTATTTTCTCTTCTTCTCTCTATATCTATCTCATGTGTTGAGAATTTCCCACACTAGTCTAGGTGCTTCTAAGGATACATTGGCAGATTGTGAAGAAAATAGAAGATCGGTTCAGTTTCTTGATAATACTCTGCGACAGAGAGGATACAAGAGTTAGAGAAACTGAAGGAATGACTCTTAGTTCCTCTGCGTATACTGTAAGTATTCTATTATTTGTTTATCTTTGAATTCAATTTTAGAAACATGTATTAGGCTATCTCGTATTAATTTGTTTAATATTAGATATACATGAAAATAAATAAAGATCCTGTATAAGCTTTTTCCAACAACTGGCCTTAGAGCCTTTGATAATCTTTATTTTCATGCATGAACATGTTTAAAATTGGATTATATGATATGTTTGAATAATTGGATGGTTTTTCATGTTTTTATGAACATATTGATTTTATGTGAATTTTAGCAATTTTTAGGTTATTTTGTTGTGTTTTCTATGCTATTAATTTTTATATATGCTTTATTTTGTGTAAAACATGGTAAAAATTAAGTAGAAAATGGTTTTGGTTTGAAAAATTGCTCAAAAAAAATTTTGGAAAAAATTTGGCCTGGCTGCCCATGCGCGCGCCCCCGCGTCACCCGCGCGTGCCACCACGCGCACGCCCGCGCGCATGCACGCGATGAACAGTACCACGGGTACTATTCATCAATTTATTTTTTGTTTTTCAAACATTTTTTTTTAAATTAAAATTTGTAGAAATAAATTATTTATAATCAAAACTAAAAATATCTTTTTTGTTTTATCATTTTATTTTTTTTTAAATAAAGATATTTTTGTTAGTTGGGATTTAAATAATTAGATATTTTCTACAAACATTCAAATTCAAATTTAAAATAGACTAACAACTTAATTTTAAATCTTTTAATATATTAAATATTAGAGTTATGATATCAAATATTTAAGATATTTTCATTTAAATTCTTGATTTTGTTTTATTAAATCTTTATTTGAAAATATAAATATATTTTTATTCTATAGTTTTTAATATTTAAATTATTTGAAATTTGAACATTGTTAGTTAGATATTTTTATGGATATTTGAATTTGTTTAACTATTTGAGATATTTTAGGGTTGTTATAACTATTTGTATTTTATTATTTTTAAATGGTTAAAATATTAGATAATAGTTGTAACAACACAAGATATTTTGGAAAATAGTTAAGATATTGATTTTAAAATTTAAAATTGGTTAAATTTTGAAAAATATCATTTTTTTCAGCCAATTAATAAAATATATATTTTTAATAAATGGGATTTAAATTAACTTTGGTTAATTGTTGATAAATCCTATTTAAATTAAATGAATATTTTTTTTCAAATTAACCTAAAACCAAGTTCATTGTTGATAAATGAAATTTAAATTAACTATTGTTAATTGTTGATAAATTTCATTTAAATTGACTTATTTTTGTAAAAATTTAATTAATTTGAATTTTTTTTTATAAATTCTAGATAATTAATTGTGGTATTTTTGCAAATGAAATAAATTGTGGTATTTTTGCATAAATTCATAGAATTGCTCATATAGTAACATGATTAGGCCCATCCAATTATAACATGTCTGTTTGCACTATATGTGGTATTTTTGCAATTGGGCTTAGATGCATATAGTGACTCATATGTTTGTTAGATATATGGTATTTTGCCAAATAGAATATTCATAAAATGATAGGTTTTATTTGGGCCCATTAGAAAATGTAAAGTTTAAATTCCTCTCTTGTGGGTGATTCCACTTGTGAATGCCCATTTGCTTTGCATGACTATAATGAGCCTAATCAATTAATAACAATTAATAAAACGAAGGTTTAAATTCCTGTGTTTTGAACCTTGTATGGAAGATAGGGGGCCTTTGTAGTGGGAACGACATACTGGACCCAACCCTCCTCCATACAAGCCCAATTGTTAAGGCCCATTTACCTGAGTTGACTTAATTGTATAGGTTCATTATATTAGTTAAACCTAAATATTGATTAGCAACAAATTAATTCTAAATTAATTGAATTTGTTTCAATGTGACACTTTAGAATTAATAAGAAATTATAGGACTTTGGTTTTAAAAATTTTAATCTGTTTAATTTTTTTTGGAAAACCATAGTCATTAATTTTCTAAAAATAAATAATAAAAATACTAATTCTAATTTTATAATGAGCTTATTTTAAGAATTTTATTCGATCTCCACCGTTGGTTTAACATAGTCAATAGCTTAATGGGGCCTCGAGGTGCTTTGATTCGTCCCCCTACGGAAGGTGTTCATTAGTTATTTTGACAAGGTTAGATTTCGAAAGATAGATAATTATAGGTCAAATTCTGCTAGACTCACCCCTATGGTGACTACTAGGACTAAATCTATGATTATTGAAACCGTGGGTCTAGCTCATAAAATAAGAGATTTTGTTTTCTTATTTTGATCGAATAGTAGGTTGTTAATAATGGCGTCCATTATTAAATGAGTTTACAACTCTATTTAGCTAGTGGTATTTTTGACTCTCGCCAACCGGGACAAGGATATCATAGATTAGTTAAAAACCTAAAGAAATAGAGATATGATTGTTTTTGGTATTTTTTCTCATATCTTACATATTTTTGGTATATGTTGTGCTATTTCTTGAAATTTGTATGAGTAGAAGTTTTATTGAGCAAATGTGATTGATTTTTATTTTATTGGTACTTTGTAGTTTTGAGTTATGGCTGTGTCTACTCCCATCCTTTCTCAACTTTCGATGGAGAAACTCACTGGAGAAAACTTCCTTAAATGGAATCAAAACATCAACATTGTGTTGATAGGTGGCAACTCCAAGTTCGTCATGACTAAGGAATCCCCGGAAGTTCCAGCTGAAGGAGCTACCAAGTCTGTGAGGGACAAGTATGAGCGTTGGCAGGCGGCTAACAACAAGGCGCGGTACTACATGTTGACTAGTATGGTCGACACTCTCAAGACAAAGATGGAGAATGTCGAGACAGCCTACGAAATCATGGATCAGCTCCAAGACATGTTTGGTGCCAAGTCAGCGCAGACTCGTTTTGAGGCCACCAAGAAATATGCCAATGCTCGAATGGCACCTTCTCAACATGTTCGTGATCACCTGATCAAGATGACAAACTACTTTCAGGAAGCTGAACTGCACGGAGCCATAATAGATGAGGAAACTCAAGTTGGCTTAATCCTCAATAGTCTTTCTCCAGCTTTCCTTCCATTCACCACCAACTATGTGTTGAATAAACTCAACTATGGTCTGACGCAGCTCATGAATGAGCTTCAGACTTTTGAGTCTATTATGGGTGGACCTAGTAAGGGAGGAGAAAAGAAGACAACTACTACTACTGCTGCTGATCCAGCTAAGGCTGAAGCTAACCAAGCTTCATCTTCAAAAGCTGGAAACAAGAGGAAAGGTGGGCAAAACAATAACCCCAAGCCTGCAAAATCTGCAAAGGCGAGTGCACAACCAAGTGCACAGACGCCTAAGGGGAAAAACAAGAAAAACAAGAAAGGTAAAGGTAAATGTTTTCACTGCAAAGAAAAAGGGGCATTGGAAACAAGATTGCCCCAAGTTTCTAGCAGATAAAAACAAAGGTAATGATTATAGTTCATTTATCTTATAAACATGTGTTTTAGAGAATGATAACTCTGTTTGGATTATTGATTCTGGATCTACTAACCATGTTTATAACTCTTTACAGCTTCTTGAATCGTGGGAGGAAGTGAACGAAGGCAGCTTAAAGCTTAGAGTTGGGAATGGAGCGTTCGTTGCGGTCCAAGCTAGAGGAAGAGCTCGTCTAAAGTTTGGAAATAAGTTTTTAATTTTAAAAGATGTATTTTTTATTCCGGATTTTAGTAGAAATTTAATTTCAGTTTCCATGTTGCAATTAGAACGATTTGTTATGACTTTCACAAGTTTTAATATATCTATTTCTTTCAATGGATCACAATTGTGTATTGCATGTTTGGAAAACGGGCTTTATATTCTGCGACCTAATGAACCCCTCGCTCTTAACAATGATTTATTCAAAGTAGCTAAACCTAGGACCAATAAACGTCAAAAGAACGATAACAATAATATGACGTATTTATGGCACTTGAGACTAGGTCACATTGGCTATGATAAGATTCAAAGACTTACAAAGGATGGACCTTTGAGGGAACTCACCTTAGGTGAATTACCTGTCTGTGAATCTTGTCTAGAAGGCAAACTGACCAAGCGTCCATTCTCTGCAAAGGGTGATAGGGCCAAAGAACCACTTGGTCTTGTGCATTCAGATGTTTGTGGACCTTTGAATAAACAAGCCAGGGGTGGTTTTGAGTATTTCATCACTTTCATTGACGATTACTCTAGATACTCATGTCTTTACCTAATGCATAGGAAATCAGAAACATTTTCAAAGTTTCAGGAATTCCTAGCAATGGCTCAGAACCAATTAGGTAAAAGGTTAAAGATCCTGCGATCTGATAGGGGTGGAGAATATTTGGATATGCAGTTCAAAGATCATTTAACTGAACTTGGGATTTTATCACAACTTACTGCCCCAAGTACTCCGCAACAAAATGGTGTAGCGGAACGCCGAAACAGAACTTTATTGGAAATGGTTAGATGCATGCTTAGTTACTCAACTCTATTAACTTCGTTCTGGGGACATGCAATTGAAACCGCAAATGACATTCTCAATGTCGTGCCGTCAAAATCAATCCCCAAAACACCTTTAGAACGCTGGAATGGTCGTGAACCTAGTTTACGCCATTATAGAATCTGGGGGTGTCCCGCTCACGTCCTGAGGAAAAAGGAGGGAAAGCTAGAACCGCGAACTGAAGTTTGCATGTTTGTTGGCTATCCTAAAGGTACTCGGGGTGGACTTTTCTATAGTCATTCAGAAAAGAAAGTATTTACTTCTACAAATGCTACTTTTCTGGAAAATGACTATGTCCAGAACTTTAAACCTCGTAGCAAAGTAGTTTTAGAGGAGATGGTTAAAGAATTGACTCCAACCAATGTTCCATCGTCATCAACGCGAGTTGATGATGAAATTCCCACTCTTCATGTACAACCGACGCAAGTCGATTTAAATGAAGAAAGTACCACTGTTCCTGAGCAAACAGTCACAGAGCCTCGTCGTAGTGGGAGGGTTTCTAGAAACCCAATTCGCTATGGTTTGGATGGTGAAACCAATATGGTTGTTGGTGACACTAGTGATGATGATCCATTGTTTTTCAAACAGGCAATGGCTAGCCCTGAAAAGGAACTATGGCTCGAAGCCATGAAACAGGAAATGGAGTCTATGAACTCAAATTCCGCCTGGGATCTTGTGGAAGCACCTAGTGACTTTAGGGCCATTGGGTGCAAGTGGATCTACAAGAAGAAACGAGGTGTTGATGGAAATATCGAGACTTATAAAACTCGATTAGTGGCAAAGGGTTATACCCAAAGAGAAGGCGTGGACTATGAGGAAACTTTTAGTCCGGTAGCCATGCTCAAATCCATTCGCATCCTCCTATCCATAGCAGCCGCTCTCGACTATGAGATTTGGAAAATGGACGTCAAGACAGCTTTTCTTAATGGAAAGCTTGACGAGGTCATTTATATGGATTAGCCAGAAGGATTTAAAGTATCTGGACAAGAAGAAAAAGTTTGTAAGTTAAATAGGTCCATCTATGGACTTAAGCAAGCTTCTCGTTCCTGGAATCTTAGGTTTGATTAAATAATCAAAACCTATGGCTTTGAACAAAATATTGATGAGCCCTGTGTTTACCAACTGAAGGCAAATCAAATAGTGGTATTCCTGGTTCTTTACGTAGATGATATCTTACTCATTGGAAACAATGTTAAGAAATTATCAGATGTGAAGAATTGGCTGAGCAGTCAATTCCAGATGAAGGATTTGGGTGAAGCAAGTTATGTTCTAGGTATCCAGATCATCAGGGATAGAAATAACAAACTTTTAGCTCTATCTCAAGCAGCTTACATTGATAAAGTGCTTGAACATTTCTCAATGACAAATTCCAAGAAAGGGCGTCTACCGTCCCGCCATGGAATTCATCTTTCAAAGAAGCAGTCTCCCGGGACTCCTGAAGAGGAAGATGCAATGAGAAAAGTTCCTTACGTATCTGCAGTTGGAAGTCTAATGTATCCCATGTTGTGTACTAGACCAGATATCTGCTATGCAGTGGGAGTAGTGAGCAGGTATCAGTCAAACCCAGGACCGGAACATTGGATAGCAATTAAGCATATCCTGAAGTATTTGAAACGGACTAGGGATTATATGTTAGTCTACAAGGGTGGTGTTCTGAACCCCGTAGGCTACACCGATTCAGATTTTCAGACTGATGTCGATGACAGAAAGTCTACCTCTGGAATGGTGTTTACTCTTAGGGGTGGAGCTGTGATTTGGAGAAGCGTAAAGCAGTCTGCAATCTCAGATTCCACCATGGAGGCTGAGTACATAGCTACGTCAGAAGCAGCTAAGGAAATAGTCTAGCTAAAGAAGTTCTATTCGAATCTTGGAGTTATTCCAGAAATGGATAAACCGCTTGTGTTGTTTTGTGACAATACAGGAGCGATAGACAACTCGAAAGAACCTCGAAGTCACAAGAGAAGTAAGCATATAAAAAGGAAGTATCACATTATTCGAGAATATGTGGCCAGGGGAGATGTGAAGGTTATGAAGATTGCAACTGAAGACAATCTTGCAGATCCATTTACAAAGACACTACCAGAAGCTACATTTGATAAGCATATCAAGGAGATGGGATTAGTAGAATTAAGGCATTAGTTTCAATTAGTGCAAGTGGGAGTTTGTTGAGGTTTTATGCCCTAATTAAAACCCAAATTCTTTGTAATCTCATTTTATTATCAATAAAAGAATAGAAATCATTTTTTGACTTGGTCAATCACTTTGCTCACATGTTTTATTTTCATGATTATTTGTTTAATATAACCCTCTATTAAATCCCGAGCATATAGCTAATCTTATTTATAGTGACGTAATCACAGTGGAATATAAATATGATTATATGTTCAAAATAAGTTAGTCCTAAGATTAGTCAGTGCACCGGATTTACACTGACTTGCCAATCTACGATATGATCTACTTACACATTACAGTGTTATGTTCTTTCCAGAACATTAGCAAAGTAGATAAGATCGGATGTATATGTTACATCGGACAGGACCGATATTGACAGTTAATAAGATAAGTAAACATGCCGTTATTATATATTCTAGTCATATCATATAGTTGACCATAGGTCAATTCAATCTCAATTCTGAGTGGTTAGTATTCTAACTGATTGTATTATTTGAGTTCTTTGACTTGTTCGTTACCAGCTTACCCTACGGACTAGCCCATACTTACATCTTGGGAACTCGGTAGTATAATTGAGTGGGAGTGTTAATCATAGATATGAACATCTATAGCTTCTGATGAAGAAGTGAAACGATGGTTTCCTTTTAGTTTGGTTTAAGGTGTTAAATGATAGAGATCTCATTTCAGTAATTAAATTAGTTTACTGAAATATCATTTACAAGGAACTAAGTGTTTTAAGGATAAAATACAATGAGGGGTAAAACAGTACTTTAGTCCTATCTCATTGTAGACCGTCTATAGAGGATTGAGTGACAATTATGGTTGTAAAAATGGATAATTAATAGCGTATCTATATTTGTTATAGAGCGTTCTATGAATTCAAGAGTGCAATTCCAAGTCTATAGTGGAGTCACGAGGAATTAATAAGTTAGTAAATTTATTTGTTAGATTTATGATAACTTATTGGAGCTTGATTTCATAGGCCCATGGTCCCCATTGTACCTTGAATAAAATCGTCTAGATAGTCTCAATTAATTGATTTAATCATCAATTAGAATTATCAAAGTTGACCAGGTCAATTTTGGATAGTTTCACAGAGTTGTGTAATTTTGAGAAGAAAAGAGAAATTATGGCAGATTTATTAATTAAGATAAATTGGTATCTAAATTAATAAATAAGTTTAAATCAAGGTTCAAATTATAAATAATTAATTTGATAAAGGATTTAAATAATTATTTAATTAATTAAATCAATAGAAAATAATACATGCCTTGATTTTAAGTCCAATGGGCTTATAATCAAATGGGAAATTTCACGGGCCTATAGCCCATGATAATTTCGACCTAGGGCTTCAAAATGGCTGTTATTTTATTGATTTTTTAATTAAATTAAATGGCCTAATTGAGTCTATAAAAGGAGTGGTTAGAGAGAAGTCAAAAGATACGATAGATAAGTCACAAGTCAGATTTTCTGATAGTTTTATATTCTCTCTAAACACAAGTCCTTTTCTAAGCCTCTTTGTTATTTTCTCTTCTTCTCTCTATATCTATCTCATGTGTTGAGAATTTCCCACACTAGTCTTGGTGGTTCTAATGATACATTGGAAGATCGTGAAGAAAATAGAAGATCGGTTCAGTTTTTTGATAATACTCTGCGACAGAGAGGATACAAGAGTTAGAGAAATTGAAGGAAGGACTCTTTAATTCCACTGCGTATACTGTAAGTATTCTATTCTTTGTTTCTCTTTGAATTCAATTTTAGAAACATGTTTTAGGCTATCTCGTATTAATTTGTTTAATATTAGATATACATGAAAATAAATAAAGATCATGTATAAGCTTTTTCCAACAGTTCCTCCTTAAAAACTCCACCAGTGCTTGTTTTGTTATTGTCTCTAAGTTTTTACCGACTTTCACAACTTTGGTCGGATTTTCTTCATCGAGTTGGACCTCTTTGAGGTCCTCGATGGGTCCCACGTCTTCTTCAAAATCCCCAAAGCGAGGATCTAAGTCCCTATCCTCACTTTGGGCAACACCCTATTTGGTGACATTATCACCTGAGTGGGCCCGAACATTAGTCGCCATTTGCAACTCCTTTCCAGTGGCGCCTCTCGATACACCCTTCTTCGCCTTGGTGATCGAGGCATTGTAGCATTCCCCCGCTTCCCTCTGGTTTCCCAATAGGCAACCTATCCCTGCATCTGTTGGGAATTTCATGGCGAGGTGCCATATCGAGGTGATGGCTCGTAGGTTGACCAAAATCGGTCTCCCAATTATAGCAGTGTATGCCGAACTACTATAAAAGTAGTGAGTAATGTCCTATTAGCAGGTGCGGTGCCTGCTGTAATTGGGAGTCTAATTGACCCTGTTGGGGCGAGCCCTTCTCCGAAAAAACCATAAATGGTTTGGTTGCATGGCTCCATGTCCTTTACGGAAAACTTCATTCTTTCCAATGAAGACTTGTATAGGATATTGACCGAACTTCCTGTATCAACCAATACCCTCTTCACCATCATGTTTGCAATCTGCACGTCCACAACCAGTGGACCAGAGTGTGGGAATCGCACGTGCTGGGCGTCGTCATCAGAGAAGGTTATCAGTTCCTCCTCTGTTCGAGCCTTTTTTGGTGCCCGATCCTCGACACCCATCATCTCGATGTCTTGGTCATGGCGCAGGGTTCGAGCGTATCGTTCCCTTGCCTTCCCACTATCTCCTGCAAGATGCGGGCCTCCGTAGCTGGTGAGTAGAGTGCCTGCCACAGGAGCTGGCTGTAAAGGTGGCGAGCGTTGGCATGCAAGCGCCTGCTCGTTGCCACCTTGAGCCTCTCGCTGATAACCTCCTGCGGCTCGCACATATCTTCTTAAATGTCCCTACCTTATCAAGAACTCAATCTCATCCTTCAGCTGGTTACACTCATTTGTATCATGCCCATAGTCGTTGTGAAAACGACAGAACTTTGTTGTATCTCTCTTGGAGATATCTTTCCTTATGGGTGCGGGTCATTTGTAGGGAAAGTTTGAGCTGGTTGCCTGATAGACCTCAGCTTCGCTTTCGACAAGGGCAGTGTAGTTGGTGAATCTCGGTTCATAGCGACTGCCTTTGGGGCGCTTACTCTCGGAGGTCGAGGGTTCATTATTCGCCCGCTTTTCACCATTTCTACCATTGCTATTCCCGTTGCCTTTGCCGTTGCCATTGGGTTTTTCTGACCCATTGGTGGCTTTGACGGGATCTTCCTTGGGCCCCTTGTCTTTTGTTGGCGATTTCCCTTCGTTGGCAATCGCGTCCTCGAGCTTGATGTACTGATAAGTTCGATCTAAGAACTCTTGGGTGCTCCTTACCCCAGCAGTTAGGGCCATCATCTTACCTTCATCGCCCACAGTCTTGGCTCTAGCTGCAGCTCACATGAAGCGCTGAACATACTCCTTCAAGGGCTCTCCCTCGTTTTGGGGTATTTCGATCAGCTGGTTAGCCTCGGTGGGGTGCACGCGACTTGCATAGAACTTTCCGTAAAACTCCTTCACGAACATTTCCCATGATGCTATACTAGTAGGAGGGAACTTATAGAACCACTCCTGGGCGGTGTCAGATAGCGTTGCGGGGAAGATGCGGCAGCGGGCATCTTCTAACACCTTTTGTATGTCCATTTGTATCTTGAATTTATTAACGTGAGATACTGGGTCTCCATACTCGTCAAAATTTGGCAGTGTTGGCATCTTGAATTTACTTGGGGTTTTAGCCACAACAATCCTCTGTACGAAAGGGTTGCCTCTCCTTTGATCGTACTCAATGTGGGATGTTCGCCCCCCGACCAGCTGCTGCACTGCCTGGTTCAAAGCATCAATCTGGGCCTGAACAGCTTCTGGGATTGCTGGGGCCACTGGTGCCGGGGGAATGTACTCATCGTGTCTTTACCAGGAATCGTTAAGTACGTTCCTCAGATCATCGTCTCTTTGCCGCTGCTCGCTAGCTCCTAGCTGACTAAAGACGTTCTACTGCCTGGGCTACTCCCCAGTGTTATGGCCCGCTGGTCGATCCTCTCTAGGTGGTGGGTTTCTGCCTCCACCTCTTTCTTCATTCCTCGGACCAGCATTTCTTCTACCGGAATCGGCTTCATTGTAGTCCGGGCCATCTCTGAATCGTGGCTGACTATGGTGTGACCGGCTATTCACTTTGTTGCCTCTTGTGGCTAGCATTTCCTGAGCGTCAGGGGGGGCCTGCGCTGGTCGGTGGGTCCTCATGCATTGTTATGTCGTGGGGGGGCCCTGACCGTAGAGCCTGTCTCGGAGTTCCTCCTGTTGGCAAAAGAACGCTGCCCCCTGCTCGGTAGATTCGGCTCTTCATCCCTTAGGCTTCTAGGACTGTGGGGCGGTTTCCTGGCCCTATTCTGCCTCGGGTACAGGGGATTGCCTTGACCAGCCTGAGATGGAGGCTGCTGCTCAGGATCCCTAGGGGGTACATCATCCTGAGCCACAGGCGGCTGCTCCGGCCTTTGAGGGCATACTGGTTGGAGCGGAGGACTAGGATTGGGACCCCTTTGAGGCGGCCCGTTTGGTAACTGTTCTGGCTGGGAGGCTGGTGCAGCCTGATTCCTAGCCAGCTGGATGGCTACTTCAAGGGCGACCATGGCATCCCTCTGTCGACGATCCATCTCAGCCTGCCGCTCGCTCAGCTCCTAACGCTGGCATTCTATTTCTCTTTCCTGCGACGCCATTATCTTTGCAACATTCTCTTGATTGGCCCTCAGATTGGCCAACTCATCCTGCAACACCCCCAGTGTTGCTTTCAAGGTTTCAGAATCTAACTCCACCTCATAAAACTCCAAATGTGGCTCATCATTAGCCACATTTGGGGGAGGAGGCTGGGATGATACAGCACCAGCGGCTTGTCCGGTTTTCTTGGATGTTTTTGCCATTAGATTCTTTCACAAGCTCTCAACGAAAGCACCAGAATGTTGACCCTCAATTTAGCCAACGACACGGAGTCAAATATACGACATGATATAGAACGACGCTTGAAAAGATAATCTAATGGAAAGGAAAAAACACCAAGAAATTATAGTGGTTCAGCCCCAGTGATTGGTAATGACCTACGTCCACTTTGTGTATTATTATTATTATTGAACTTCAAAGCTGTGATAAAAAAACTTGGGTTCTTTGAGTTTCACAAACCTTGGAAGGATTACAATAGAATAATCAACAATCACTATAGCTCTTTCTCTCATAATATCAAGCAAAAAAGCTAATGAATCCAAAAGTCCATTCCTTGAGCTATTTCATGCATATTTATAGGCTCAAGGAGGGTTACACATGTTAACGTGTCCTATCTTTCCTTAACAATCGCGTATTAAGGATCATTATGAGGAAATATTCAAATGCAGTTAATATTAGATTACAACTTAAGAAAGAAATAAATCAAGCTTCACGACTAGCCTAGTCGTACCAAAGATTAACACTGATGATGAGGCGCGCTTCTGGTCGATAGTCGAATAGCACCTTTGCCCTTTAATTTCGCCATGTGTCAATCCACGTGCAAATAATCTTTGCCACATCATAAAAAACCATTTTTGGGTAAACAAAGGTGTGCCATTAAATTGTGCACATCAAATGCTTAGAACAAAAATATTATGTTTTGCCTTATAAATAATATTCATTGATTTATTTGTTATTTCATTAGATCGATTTACATTAAATACTTTGAAATTACAATTTTAAAAGTGAAGACAAATCCTACAATTCTACAATAATTTGTGCTTAAAAAGAATATCTGAATTGAATAGGTGATAGTTTGATTATTTCTACTATTAAGACTTGGGAATCAATGTACTTATAGATATTATTAAACTTATATTTTTTAGATTCTATTATCTTAATAATCTTTATCTTACAACTTGTTTACAATTCCTATCTTATTTATTTTTATTGCTTTAATATCTTTATTATTATCTTTTATTTTATTTTCTTGATACAAAAATCTCATCAATCTTTGGAGCTAGGTTAGAATTTATTAATTTTGGTTTAAAATAGTTTTCTTTTTTATTTTAGACAACTCATTTGGATCCGATCTCGTGCTTACACGAACACTATATTTCATATACGATTCATGCGCTTGCGAGTTATAAATATTTAAAACATACTCGTTTTGGGTCCATCAAGTTTTTGGCGCCATTGCTGGGGAGTTGCAAGAAAGGAAACGAAATTTATCTCAAGGTTAGTGAATTCTTCTACTAGTTATTTGAATTTTTGCACTTAAAAAAAACTATATATACAAGAATATAAAAAATATATATTTATATATAAAAAAAAAAAGATAAAAAGAAAACTTGGGACGGTTCTACCACCCATATATAAAAAAAACTTGCTTATATAGTTATAGCTATTGTTTTTTTAGTGGACGGCACTTGTGCCTCCTTTCTATCTTTTGCATTTTTATAGTTGACGGCATTTGTGCCTCCTATCTATCTTTTTAATTTTTATAGTTGATGACACTTGTGCCTCCTAATTTTGTTGTAATTTTATTTCTTTTATATCGTTGTTAGTTGACGGCACTTGTGCCTCCTAGCATTTGTGTTATTATTATTTTTATTACTATTGTTATTTTGTGTTAGTTGATGGCATTTGTGCCTCCTAACATTTTATTTTATCATATTGTTATTAGTTGATGGCACTTGTGCCTCCTAAATTTTGTTTAATATCTTAACATTGTTTTTGTTCTCTTAATTTTATTTTATTTTTCTTTTTTCCTTAGTTGTCATTAAAAAAAAATTAGTTTGTCATTTAGTTTTTACCATATGAATC
Source organism: Humulus lupulus (assembly GCF_963169125.1). Lineage (NCBI taxonomy): Eukaryota > Viridiplantae > Streptophyta > Magnoliopsida > Rosales > Cannabaceae > Humulus > Humulus lupulus. The sequence continues at coordinate 211,071,336 of NC_084793.1, forward strand.
ATTTTAATTATAGTTGGAATTCTGAGTACAACTATTATGAGCACTCAAATTTAAATTATGGAGAAACTAATGATATGCATGATTACGGTGAATCTTTTGATATCCCATTTGCCCCCACCTATTATCCAAATTTTTCATGGAGTCATACCCAATCTCCAATGAATCAAGAGCATGAATTCAACATACCTAATCAAAGTCATGCCCAATTCGACCTATCATATCCCATTCAACAAGAAACGAGCCCATCTTTAGAGGATACCCTACAACAATTCATGCAATCAACCTACCAAATCTTACAAGTCCAGTCTCAATCAATCTCAAAAATTGAGACAATAGCAGAACAACTTGCAATTGTTATAGAGTCGGAAAAACAAGCTCATCCCAACCAACCCATTCCCAATCCAAATAGTCAAGTTGAAAGTGAAAAAGAGAATGAAGTTGTCAAAGAACCTTTGGATAGCATCCAACTATTACTTGAAACTATGTAGTTGGATGAATTGATTGAAATGGATCATGAGGAAAAAGAAAATGATATTGTTGTATCTCATGAGCCCATAGTTGAAGAAATATGCCTATTCACTCAAATTGAAAGGGAGGTTAAAAAAGATGTGCAATTTTCATACTCTATTAAAAATCCACAAAAATTGCATATTTCTAATTTTCTTGAAGGTGTGATATTATCAATTATTATTTATGGCATTTGCATCAAAGTCATAACTCACCCTACAAATGAAATTCTACACCATCGATTGGGTGTAGGTTAAAAGAAAAAAATAAATTATAGTCGAGCTAAAGACTATAAACTAAAGCGCATTGTGGGAGACGACCCATACTTTTCATGTTTCATTTTATATTTCACTTTTGTTGTGTGTTTTTATTTCATGTTTTTCAGAAGCTTGAAGGAAACTTCTTGCCCAAAAAAAGGAAAAAAGAAAAGAAGAGAAGAAAACAAAGGAGCAAAATCAAGGAAGCATACATCAAAGGAAGTAGTTCTTAATTTTTTCAACTTTGCCTTATAAATAATATTCATTGATTTATTTGTTATTTCATTAGATCGATTTACATTAAATACTTTGAAATTATAATTTTAAAGTGAAGATAAATCCTACAATTCTATAATACTTAAAAATAATATCTTAATTGAATAGGTGATAGTTTGATTAATTTCTACTATTAAAACTTGGGAATCAATGTACTTATAGTTATTATAAAACTTATATTGTGTGGATTCAATTATCTTAATTATCTTTCTCTTACAACTTGTTTACAATTCCTATCTTATTTATTTTTATTGCTTTAATATCTTTATTATTATCTTTTATTTTTTTTCTTGATACAAAAATCTCATCAATCTTTGGAGCTAGGTTAGAATTTATTAATTTTGGTTAAAAATAGTTTTCTTTTTTATTTTAGGCTACTCCTTTGGGTTCGATTTTGTGCTTACACGAACACTATATTTCATATACGATTCGTGCCCTTGCAAGTTATAAATATTTAAAACATACCCGTTTTGGGTCCATCAATTCTACTACCTGGTTTAGTAGATTTTGAGGTTCTGAAGGCTAGTATATTATTCTAAAGTGTTTAATTGGATTAGGTTTTGATGGTTATTTATTATATTTATGTTGTGACTAGGTTTTACCTCTAAAGCTAGGGTTTAGGGATTGTGTTCAGGATCGCTCTATACGGTCAGCTCGAGACTCTGGTAAGAAAATTGTAACACCTTGGATAACCAAGGTCGTTACTGTGTGATTATAAAGGTGCAAAACTTTCTAATCAAGTCATATAGTTGAAAACGTGACCCTAAAGTTGTAATTATGTTAGGGTTAAAAGATTTTGGTCATAAGCAGGAAATTTCTCATTAAAATAAATGTTCAATATATGGGATCCAAAAATAGGTTTTAAAGGATAGTTTACAAAATTTCAAAGTTTATGTACAACCACAAGCCACTCTAATGGAAAAATATGCACTTTAGGTTCTTCTGTCCCTGTACCATCCCTCGACCGTGGCAGCCGATCAGCTGACTATGTACATTCTGCTCTAGAGCTCTCCAAGTCGGGACTGGTCCACCTTTCTCTTGCCTTTACATGCACCATGTAGCACCCGTGAGCCAAGGCCCAGCAAGAAAACCATAATGCAGAGCATAAACGATACAGACAAACAAATAATCCACAAGGTTGTTAACCTGGTAATCAACACGCCTTAACAGTCATATTCTCAGAGAGGTCAAACAATTATTCATAATCCAATCATCCCAGTATTAAACAAGTTATAATCATTAGAGAACAATAATAACATATCAACATTCATCATACAATACTCAAGGTCGGCGCCCTTAGGCCGCACCCTCTATTTAACCCACTGTCTCCGGCTCACTTAGGTAGAGCCTAGTGATTATTTAATAAACCTCAGCTACCAATGGCCGAGTCACGTCCTGTGCACATATATCAATTCTGACACTCTTAGGTTGTTTAATTCATTCTCACATGGCATATTATAATCATACAACAATCACATTCAAATATAGGGAGCCCTTAGTCCCAACAATCACACACGGGTGCGTTTTCTTACCTTTGATTCCGAGCGCATAGTTAATAGAGACGACCCTCGAACAAGATCCCATTCTGAGCCCTAGCATACACCTAGTCACATTCCATAAATAATACTTTGATGAGTTTGAATTCCAAACGACAATCGCGAGACCAAACTCGCACTCTCGGAATCCCAAGTTCCACCAAACAAGGTAGTGAACCCGTCCCCCGAGCCCCTAAGTGAAAACCCTAAGAAAATACCCAAAAACCAATTTTAGGAGGTTGAGGGGTGCTAAAGCGCTACTAGGTGGGCGCTACAGCGCTAGAGTCAGATACTCAAGTCCCCCAGAAAATGTGGCCTAGCGTTGTAGCACTCCCAACCTAGCGCTACAGCACCACATTTAGAACATGCAGAATTCTGGGTTTTCCCACTCCAAACTTCAACTAAACCCAAAATTGACCTTATAACTGACTATGCCTCAGCTAAAACAACCTAACAACATCAAAGACTTGGCTACAAGCATCATCAAACACAGAAACTAAACTTGAGCTCTGAAGCTCAAGAACACCATCTAAACTAGACAACCTAGATAAACAAAGTTAGAAATTATTAACTCTGATGAAATAATCCGACCCTAAGTTTCCTTCAATGTTCCTCCCAGCTTTGATCCCACCAATTCCCAAGTTCAAAACCTTAAATTTCAATCCAAAACAAACTTAGAAACCACTCTCAATAAGGTTCAACAAACCCAGAAAAACCATAAACCTTACCTTAATTTTGAAGCTAATTCAAGTTGAACTCCTTAGCCACTCCAAGGACCAAAGTCCCAAGACCTAGCCTAGACTTCCTCTGAGTTCATAGCTTCAAAATCCTCAAGGAAGAGTGAAAGGAGAAGAAATCGTGAGGAAGAGGGAGAGCTCTATTTTTCTTTCCTTTCTTTTCCTTCAGTTTCTACCACTTTCCCTTATGTTCTAAAAAGAAACATCAGATATATCAAGTATATCTCCTAATAACCCAAAAGACCCTTTTGCCCTCCCAATAAATCCAAATCTTTTAATCCATCTCAGGGTATTTTGGTCATTTGCTCCCAATTTCTGCTAATTTCTCGAGTGTCCCTAATACTTACCACTTAAACCCCGTCATATAATTAATCATCAATTATTTTCCCCAATGTCTAAAAATCTCCAATATATTTCCCAAATTCCCATAAATGCCCTCAAGCTTCCTCCGAGCCGGGTATAAATCCCCGTCGTGCTATTTCGCCAAATTGCTCACTAGGATTGTCTCGAGCCATAAGATGCAAATACATCTACATAATAATGTTGTCTTAACAATTTACCACAAATTATCGCATTTATGCCCTCAAGGAGCCAAAATTACAAATATGCCCTTATAAGCTAAACAGAGTCCACGTGCTTATTAATACTCATAAACATGCATTTCATATATCCACATAATCATATAAGCATGCTTATCACATAATCATGCATTTAATCATTTAAATCACACATAAACCACTTATGCCCTCTCGGCACACTAATCAAGGCCCTTAAGCCTTATTAGTGATTTTGGGTCATTACAAAAATTGCACGTGCCCATAGAGCAAGGCATGGCTCGATTGTCTGTGTTTAGTGTTATGCATGAATGTTTATAATTGTTATGTCATGTTTATGTGTTTATGACTGATCGGCGAAGTTCGAAATCAACAAGGGTTGAGATCGGTAAAGGCCGAAACTAGCAAGGGCCGGAAACGACAATAAGCATGTTGAATGTAGGCCGCCATGGCATAGCCATCTAGGGTGTTTTACTCACCCACTCAGCTAAGACCTTGAACTTGGTGCTTGGTAACGCACCTGGATCGAATTAGGTCGCTGTTGTGAATTGTCTGTTATGTCTGTTTAAGTTATGTGTTTACTGAAATAAATTGTTATATGCTACGTTTGTGGAGTTTTCTTGTTGGGCCTTGGCTCACGGGTGCTCTATGGTGCAGGTAAGGTCAAGAGAAAGGCCGACCAAGCATGAGTTGGAGGGTATGGAGCGGTGCGTACATGTTTGGCCTACGTAGCCGCCACGGTTGGGGTAGTTTTGAGGAACGTACTATAAACGTTTGATTTTGTCGCCTAGGTCGACTGTACACTAGCTTTTGAGTTGTAAATATGTTTCAAAACAATATTTTTGGATCCCAATGTAACACTTTTATAATTTAAATGAATGTACAAACTTTTATACTAAATTTTTATTAAAACGAGTCTTTAGATTAGTCAATCACACTTTTTGGTCTAATACCTCGATTAGCGAGTTAATGGAACATTTTAAAATCACATGGTAATGGCTCTAGAGTAGTAGGGCATTACATAACTCCAACCGATGTGGTACACCTGGATCAGTCGTGTATCTACTCAAAACACTTAAAGCGTGAACTAAATCGGGTCTTGAACTCACTATTTGATACATCAAACATCCTACTGCCATTGCATATGGCATCTTGGCCATTTGGTCATTCTCTTCTTATGTGTTTGGTGACTGCTTGTTTGAAAGTATGAAATGACCTACTATAGGAAGTTTGCATGGTCTTGCATCAGGCATATTAAACCTCCTAAGCACTTCCTCTATATATGACTTCTGAGACAAGACTAGAAATTCATTAGATCTTTCTTTCTTTATATCTATTCCTAGAATCTTTGTTGCACTCCCCAAATCTTTCATTTTGAACTCTGAATTCAATAGGCCCTTCAACACCATTATCTTCTTCTTATTCTTACTCATCAATAACATAACATCAACATAGATGAGTAAGAACACTGGTTCATTCTCTAAATATTTAAAATAGAGACTTTTGACAGTGAGAACTCGTCAAACAAGTTGAGTCAAAAGACTTATAAACATGTAAGAAAATGAGAAACTTTAGAGATCTTGGAGTAAAATTGCAGAGTGAAAATGGAGAAAAGTGTTTGTATTACTTTCAAATCTCAGCTTACAAAGATGGATTCTCCCCCCTTCCCCAGTGAAGGGTTGTCCTATTTATAGGTGAGCGCTATTGGATGGAAATATGTAGTGGTCCCAAAAGGACAGAAGCACTCATCTATAAGGTGTAGGTGATCGTGGCGCAGGTGGTGGTGGTGTAGAAGGAGCAGTGGTCAGTCCCTAGTACTTGCTAGTGGTCTGGAAAAGCATTCAGTCATGGTACCATGCCATATCTCCACCACTTGTCTTGTACAAATGTCAAATACATGCTGGAAGAGGCCCTACCATGTACCCTCCATATACTGCCACTACTTGTCTGGTATGATAGTGTGTCCGTACTCTGACTCTTCTTAGTTTGCATGTGCCTTCCGTACATATATGAGCATCTCTGAGTCAAATGGACATTCTCACCCTTCCAATATGCCTTGTTCCTACAAGTTCTAAGCATCAAAATCCTTAATTCTTATCATGGGTGGCTTGATTAGTTGTTTCCACTATGGGATCTTTTCTAGTTCTCCTCGCACAAATGCTTAGGAGGTCCTCCACTTCGCCCTGTGTTAGACCTGGTAGTGACGATGTGCCCCGTTGGTAGTAGTTGTCTTAGAAAGGAAGATAAGGCCTCTTCAGGGGGGCCTAAATCGTATATGATGATATATGGGGCCCTATGTAACCCATCATGGCCAAAGCATGGAGGAGCGAGGTGAGGCCTCGCTGGGTTCACCGAGAGGAGGCAGGCGCAAGACGATGGCCTTGTGAAGGGGCCCTTCTGTGAGACTTATGGGTGTTGCTTGGTACACGAGGCATGAGACTATGGTCTCGTGAGGTGTGTCCTCGCTGGGTGCACCGAGAGGAGGCGAGCGTGAGACGATGGCCTCGCTGGGCGCACCAAGAAGAGGCAGGCATGTGATGGCCTTGCGAGGGGCTCTTGCGCGAGACGTGGGGCACTGTTTGTTGCGTGAGAGCTCGCGAGGTGTGGCCTTGCTGGGTATGCTGAGAGAAGCAAGGCTCAAGAGACGATGACCTCGCGAGGGGCTCTTGCATGAGACGTGGGTGCTAGGGATGTGAGACGGTGTGTCTCGTGAGGTTCATGGGTGCATAGTGCGTGAGATGATGGGTCTCGTGAGGCGCATGGGTGCTTGGTGCCTTTGCATGAGGAGCTTAGACCTTTACGCACGCAGTGCTTCATCTTGAGGAACTCGAACCTCCAACGAGGTGGGGTCTTGCGTGGCAACTAGGAGTGTCGTGAGCCTTTTTTCCTTTCCCTCAACGAGGTTGGGATCTTGCGGGGCTCCTAGGATTGTTTTCCAAGGCTATGGATCATGTGAGGCCTATACGCATGAGCCTGATTGCATGAATAAATCACTTATTTCCGACCAATGCAGCAAAGTGGTCGAACATTTCTTCCTTGGGGATTTTTGGCATCCACACTTGCCCCCAAATCTATGAGAGGGTCTTTAGGTGCTCTGGTAGACTTTGTGATATGGTGTCTACAAATCGAGCGAGGTGTTATTGGGACTCTTACATATATATGTATTTTTTTTTACAGACTTTTGTTTTGGCCTAATGCTTAATAACCTCGACAAAAGGCCTATCTTTGGGCGGGCCTGAGAATGATCGGCTTACTATCAAGATATAAGGACTTGAGAAGCAGCTTGCTAAGTAAATACATAAGATAGAAGTAGCCATAGCGAAGGTTTCCTCTTCGTCTAAGAGTAAGAAAAGGGAGGAAGCTAAAGTTATGGCATTGCAGGAGAAGATTAGTTCTCTCTATGTGGAACTAGCAGAGGCCAAGTACAAGTTGGTTGTCGAATGGTGTGCTCGTGATGGGAAACCATGAAGTTTTTTCCCGCCCCATCTTTGCTCCCTTGTGTGGGCAGCTTCTTTCTTTTTACTTCGATTTGGTTGTAAAGCTACTTGGCTTATTTTGCCTAAGATGTTTCTCCAGGTCTATTGTTTTCTTCATGAGGAACTTTAACAGGTTTTGCTACTCCCTATTCTTATTTTGTGATGGAACACTATCCTGTCCTTACATGCATGCGTGCTTTTTATTAGCACCTCTTTATTTTGAATGAGTTCCCTTTGGGACCTCTTTACTGTGTGTGATTCGCGTTTGATGGTGCACCTTGACTACTTGTAAGGATATGTTTACCCTTTGGGTTCTCACTATCCTTTTATATATTTTTGTGAGCACTTGTTATTTTCTGCGAGAAGCGTCCTTCTCATCATTATGCATAGTACTATTTTTGCAAGCGTCATCTTCGAGACCCTTTTTTCAAGCGTCTTCTTTGAGACCCTTTTTGGGCTAGGTGACTTTGGTTGACCTAGGATTATTATGAGGACAATTTTCGGCCCTTGAGGTGATCTTCCCTTGGGTTGGGACCCTTATAGGGAGATGGTACTCGGGAAGCCTCGTAAGCGCCTATTTTCAAATCCTTTTATTGATTGCGAGAAAGTTTTTTGGCAAAGACCTTTTTCAAGGCCTTTTTCCCTTGGTAAGGCGACTTGGTCGATCTAGACTTAGGGATCTCTTTGGGCTCCCCTTTTGTCTTCTACAATGTGGTCCCTTTGTAAGGTGGATGTGTTTGTGAGGAAGTCACTTTTGAGGGACCTTTTGACTTTCTTAGATTCTATAAGGGTAGCTAGTCCTTATATATTCAAAGGTTGTCTTATAAGAGTCATTGCTCATACATATATATACATATATAAGTATTTTTATATACATCTCACAAGGCCAGACACCTATTTTGCACATGGCCAGGCGCCTATTAAGGCATGCGAGGCTAGGCACCTATTTCGCACATGGCTAGGTGCCTATTGAGGCTCGCAAGGCTGGGCACCTATTTTGCACATGGCTATGTTCCTGTAGAGGATCGCGAGGCTAGGCACCTATTTTGCACATGGCCAAGCGCCTAGTTAGGCTGGGTATAATACCTCCCAGGTTGTTGATGGGATCTATCTTACTAAGCAATTTTTTTTCGTTCTTTCCGATATGCTTTGACAATTCCAATTGACAATGGCAATATAAGATAGGTGCTTGACATTAGTAATAGTAGGCAATGTGCAAGGGTAAGGACAATATCATTGTCATATTGCATCCTGGAGTCAACTAGGTGACCTCTTTGGATCCTACCAAGATAAATTACATCTGCGGTAGGCCAACTATGGTGAAACTCTTGATTCCTTACAAAGGATAGCTCAAATAAAGAAGAACTACTACTACTACTACTACTACTACTACTACTACTACTACTACTACTACTACTACTACTACTATGTGGAGGCCAATTGAGGTGACTTCTTTGGTTCCTGAGTGACACGCATAAAGGGAGTCTTATCGGAGGTTATCCTTGATGAATCCAGCTAGCTTCTTCTTGAAGTCTTCTTGTAGACCTCTTCCGACCTTCAACTTGATCTGTGATTTTTCCATCACAATGATCTCATCTATGTGGAGTCTTCAGATGTATTGGTAAAAAGGGGTTGGAGGAAGGTTTGTTCCTCCCAGCATTCAAGTTCTCATGGCCCTCTTTGACGCGTATATACTTATGTGCTCTTTCAAAGAAGATGTCTAAGATTGTAACCTCCTTCTTAAGCATGTTATCCCATAACATGATTCCTGGATGAACTTCGGCTGTGAAAGCCACCTTGAGCTATGCTTTAGTTGAACTTTCCAATTTAGTTGCTTCCATATTTAATCTATGGATGTAGCTCTTCAGGCTTTCACTCTCACCTTGTTTTATGTTAGTAAGGCTGGTACTTGGCATAACATAATCACGGACTGCATGGTATTGCTAAAGAAATTTGTTGGAGAACTACTGCCATGACTTGACCGTTACTGGCCTTAACCTCTTGAACCACTTGTACGCAGCTCCTTTAAGTGTAATGATGAAGCAATGGCACCTTGCCCTGCTGTTGACCCCCCTTAACCTCATCAAGTCGTTGAAGGAATCTAAGTAATACTTTGGGCCTATTATGCCATCGTACGAAGTCATGCGAGGCTCTTTGAAGTTTGTGGGGAGTTGTACAACATGGATCTCCCTTGTGAAGGGGCAACTTGTGGTCGAACACATCATCACCTTTGTACCACTAGGTGTAGTGACAATTTTTCTTCGAAGGCTTTGCATTTTGGTGTCTAATTCCCTTATCTTTTTGTTTAAGGAGTCTCGTGGGTTCTCAGGGTGAACCCTTGCTTTGGTTATGTCCATTGGGGGAGCTGTAAGGGGTGTCATTTTTACCTCGGTCCCTCTCTGGTTAAGTTTCTTTCTCAAGTTGGGTGAAGCTCTTTTGGAGGTGGTCTTGGGTTCGCACCCCCCGTAGGTGGGGTTTGCGCTATTAGTGTAGAATCTTCCTTGCATCCTAGGCTACGAGTATGACTTGTGGACAGTTGCATTTTGCCACCGTTCATGGGTATGGTGGTTTCCCCTCGTACAAGTTCCTTCTCCCCATGCTTGGGAAGGGGCATGCTTGACTTCCCTTACAGCAGGTCGTTCAGAACCTCCTACATGGTCTCTAGTGTGGCTTCTTGCCTTTGATTATTTATGAGCAACTCGCGTATCTCATCCTCGTAAAAGTGAGTTCTGGAGCTAGATCTCACGGAATACACCTGCGAACTTTTGTCGGGCCTGCGCCTAGAGGGACCTGGAACCCAGTCACTGGAGTGTGGTGCAATCGGTGGTCGAGGAGGAGGGTGTGTAGCCAAGCCACCCACAGGGGTGACAGATTCAGAATGACTTCCATTAGGTTGGACAGCCGGGGATGATGCCTCCAACTCCTTGCCAGGGGCTGGATGTTCCTCTGGCATACCTCCATCCTCAGGTGGCGAAGGGTCTCTTCATGAAGCTCCTAGTTGGTATCAATCATGTTGGATCTCAACATCCTGAGATTCCTATAGGTGTCTTGAGAGCCTTGGAATTTCTCCTTGTCAGAATTGATGGAAGAACAGCGGCTTGATACTTGTCTTTCCCAAAGATGGCGCCAAACTATTGATGGTGAGAACTCGTCAACCAAGTTGAGCAAAAGACTAATAAACATGTAAGAAAAGGAGGAACTTAAGAGATCTTGGAGTAAAATTGTAGAATGAAAATGGAGAGAAGTCTTTGTATTACTTTCAAATCTCTACTTACAAAGATGAATCTCCCCCCCCCCCCCCCCCTTCCTAGGTGAAAGGTGGTCCTATTTATAGGTGAGCGCTATTGGTTCCAAATACATAGTGGTCCCGAAGGGACAGAAGCACTCATCTACAGGGCGTAGGTAATCATGGAGTAGGTGGTAGTGGTGTAGAAGGAGCAGTGGTCAGTCCTTAGTACTTGCCAGTGATTTGGAAAAGCATTCAGTTATGGTACCGTGCCGTATCTCCACCACTTGTCTTGTATGAATGTCAAATACATTCTGGAGGACGCCTTGCCATTTACCCTCCTTGTACTACCATTACTTGTCTGGTGTGATAGTGTGTCCGCACTCTGACTCTTCTTAGTTTGCATGTGCCTTCTGTACTTATACGAGCATCTCCAGGCCATATGGACATTCTCACTCTTCCAATATGCCTTCTTCCTACAAGTTCTAAGCATTGAAATATTTAATGGTTATCATGGGTGGCTGTCTTAGTTGTTTCCACTATGGGTTCTTTTCTAGTTCTCCTCACACAAATGCTCAGGAGGTCCTCCACTTCGCCCCGTCTTAGACCCGCTAGTGACGATGTGCCCCGTTGGTGGCACTTGTCCTATAGAGGAAGATAAGGCCTCTTTAACAAGGCCGGAACCGCAAATGATGAGATATGGGGCCCTATGTAACGCATAACGGCGGAAGCATGAAGGAGCGAGGTGCGGCCTCGCTGGGTGCGCGAGAAGAGGCAGGCGCGAGAGGAGGAGGCACATCATGCAAGAGCCCCATTCGAGGCCATCGTCTTGCGCCTGCCTTCTCTCGGCACACCCAGCGAGGCAATCGTCTTACGTCTGCCTCTTCTCGAATTACCCAGCGAGGCGGACGCTAGACGATGGCCTCGCTGGGTGTGCCGAGAGGAGGCAGACGCGAGACGATGGCCTTGGACGGGGCTCTTGCGCGAGACATGGGGCACTGCTTGGTGTGTGAGGCACGAGATGATGGTATCGCAAGGTGTGGCCTCATTGGGTACGCCAAGAGGGGGCAGGCTCCCAAGACGACGGCCTCGCAAGGGGCTCTTGCGCGAGACGTTGGTGCTAGACATGCGAGATGGTGTGTCTCGCGAGGTGCATGGGTGCATAGCGCACGAGACAATGGATCTCGCTAGGTGCATGGGTGCTTGGTTCCTTTTCATGAGGTACTCAGACCTCCAGGTGCGCAGTGCATCGTCTCTAGGCACTCGAACCTTCAATGAGGTCCTTCATTGCAACTAGGAGTGTCGTGAGCCCCTTTTACTTTCCCTCAATGAGGTTGGGAGGTCACGGGGCTCCTTCCAAGGCTATGGATCATGTGAGGCTTATTTGCACGAACCTGATTGCACGAAGAAATCACTTATTTTCGACCGATGCCGCAAAGGGGTTGGACATTTCTTCCTTGGCAGATTTTTGGCATCCACAGAGACAAGTAGCATACTTGGACTTCTCTAAACAAACTTTAGTGATAAACAAGTCAAACCCCTTGTTCCATTGCCTTGCAGACTGCTTCAAACCAGATGGAGACCTTTTCAACAAACATAGTAGTTATTTTCCTTTTGAGTTCTCCACCTCGAACCCAATCGGTTGCTTCATGTTGAGGACTTCATCTAACTCTCCATTTAGAAAAGAGCTAGTAACATCAAGCTACTCAATCTCCCAATCAAACTGAGCTGCTAAAGCCAACATCACTCGGATTATCTTATACTTGATCATAGGAGAACAAATATATGTGTAGTCCACACCTTCAACTTAAGTAAACCCCTTGGCTACCCACCTTGTCTTATACCTTGGAGGTTCTAAAGCATTGACCCCTTCTTTCAACTTATAAACTCATTTGCACTCTATAATCTTCTGCTTTTCTGGTCTAACAACTAACTCCCAAGTGTTATTCTCCTGAAGTGTATCCATTTCTGACTTCATGGCTTTGAGCCATTCTTGAGCATCAGGCCTAGACATAGCCTCTTCATAATCTTCAGGTTCACTCTCAAACACTGCCTTGGCTGCTGCCCATGCATAAGCAACTACATCAGCTTCTGCAAACCGATTTGGTGGCTTTATTATTATCTTGGTTTTGTCTCTCACCAGTTGATACCCTTCAATTTGTGTTGTTACATCTTGATGCGTATCTGGACTTCTACTTGTAGTTGGATCTAGCTAAACTGTAGTCTGATCTGCATGAGTTTTGTTGTTTGAAACAAAAGTGGAATCCACCTCAAAACCAGTATTGCTGCGATTTCTCTCTCCATTTTCTTCATCAAACAACTGAATTTCTTTTTCTTTGTATAGCAATGGAAAATTTAATTCATCAAACTGAACATCTTTACTTATGATGATTCTAGGACCTGTTTATTTAAGGACCACAATTTATAACCTTTGGTTCCCTTGGGGTATCCGAGAAAGATACACTTTTGTGACCTTGCATCTAGTTTATCATTCTTTTGGTGTGCATAAGTTGCACAGCCAAAAGTTCTTAAATGAGTAAGTGTAGGTGGTTCCTCATACCACTTTTCTTCAGGTGTAACAAGCCCAATAACTTGATTTGGACACCTATTAACCACATAGCTAGCTGTAGTAACATCTTCACCCCAAAAAGATTTACTCAAACCAGATCCTAGAAGCATGCATCGAACTTTATTTAACAATGTCCTGTTCATACGCTCAGCAACTCCATTTTGCTGAGGTGTTCTAATCATAGTCCTATATGTCTAAGTATCCAGACGCATCACACAAAACATCAAACTCATCATTAATAAAATTCAACCCATTATCAGTTCTCAAAACTTTAATCTTCAAACCAGTTGGATTTTACATTAAAATTTTCCATTATTTTAACTTTCCTAAACATTCATTTGTATGTTTCATTAGAAAAATTGAAACCTTTCTACTATAATCATCAACAATAGAAAGAAAGAATCAGTTACCTCCATGAGTTGGTATTCTACTCGGCCCCCATACATCAGCATCCCAAGTACTCTAAAATTCTGGTTGATTTATGATGTCCTGTTGAAAATTTCACCATATGTTGCTTGCCAAGAACACATATTTCATAGAATTTTAAAGTTACAGGCTTCAAACTACCAAGTATCCCTTATTTGCCCAACTCAGCTAGACCTGGCTCACTTATATGGCCAAGTCTTCTATGGAATTTCTCTGTTTCTTCATCAACTTCTTTGACTACGCTAGTCACTCCATTTTCTACTGTTTTACCATCAAGAACATACAACTCATGCTTCATCATACCTTTCACTACTGTCAATGAGCCCTTTGGGACTCTCAATAACCCATTGATTAATTTGTAATACAAACCTTCATCTTCAAGAGTACCAAGTGAAATGAGATTCCTTTTGAGAAGAGGAATGTGCCTTAAACTCTCTAATGACCTAATTTTTCCATCAAAATGTTTCACAACAACACTTCCAATACCTTAAATGTTATAAGACTCATCATTTCCGATTGACACATTCCCTTGGTTCACCTTTCTATAACCTTGGAACCATTCTCTCCTTGGGCACATGTGAAATGTGCAACCAGAATCAAGAATCCACTCATTTTGATTTGTATCTATGGAAATTGATAGCATCTCACAATTCGAAGCTTCTTCATTGTCAACAAACACAGTTGTACTTTATGAAGGTGTATATTCTTTAAGCTTCCTTTTATAAGCAAAGAAATTTCTTCTTATTTGTCTACTTTTACCACAAAAGAAACACTTTCCTGTATCTCTTCCTCTTGAAGATGATCGAGCAAGAGAGTTCCATTTTCCAAATGAATTCTCATTCCTTTTGCTGAAATCTCTTCTTGGAGATCTACCTCGAGCTATCAAAGCTTCGTCTTTCTTGCCTTTCACAAGCGCTAATTTGAAGTCGTTAGTTCTTAGAACCCCAAGACATCCCCCATTGTAATAGTATCTCTGATGAATTGAATCACAGTTTTGAGATCCTTAAAAGCTTCAGAAAGACTATACAACAAAGTAATTGTTTGGTCTTCTTCACTAATAGTTTCTCCTGCGTTTGCTAAATCTAGCACAAGCTTGTTAAATTCATCCAAATAGTTGTTCAATATTCCTTGTAGGATCCATCACAAATTTGTAAAACCTCCCATTCATATGAATTTTATTAGAAATTGATTTTGTCAAATAGAGATTTTCGAGTTTAGACCACATACCATCAGGAGTAGTTTTATTTATTACCTGTCACAACACATTATTTTCCAGTTTCATCACGATGGTATACCTTTCTTTCTTCATCAAGGTCTTTACTTCTTCGGTTTTGACGTTTTTGTCATCTTCTCTTCTCCTTCTAGGGCTCCATCCAGATTTTGATGAATCAAAACTGTTGTAAGCTTTTCCCTCTATAAACTGAAGTCTCTACTTCCATCGAACTTCTCAAGATCATACCTTGTAGTTCCTGCCCTCTTCTTGAAACTCCAAGAAACTCCACTCTTCACCAAGAATCTTCAAGCCTTCACCCTATAGATCGAAACCTGGACTTGATTTATTGGAATATCACAACAACAAGGCTTAAGACTAATGTAAAACATTCACAGATGCAACATGCATTATCCTAGTTCAGCCCCTATATGAAACCTTCATCCAGCTAGAGCTCGTCCACACACGAGTTCTTGAATCCACTAACAACAGTAACAATACAAACCTAGTCAAGACAATTTATTCTTGACAACTATCACAAATCTCTCAAACACTTTGTGAACAATCACTCTTAGAAAAAACAAACAAGTAAATGGTACGCACTCTCTTACTCTGTTTTCACTCCAAGAATCAACTCACACTATGTTATTTTCTTAATAAAAATAAGTATTACAACTCTATACATATATACTAACCTAAGTGGATACAGGAAATAAAGGAATAAGACAGTGGCACATGGCTGCCAATGTTGTTACTATGAGAATTAAACACTACAACTCTGATTGCCAAAGGGTGATTAATTTTCTCAATGACTCTGCTGAGCTTCTAGATTGGAGCTTCGCCTCTCGTTTGTTTCTTTTCTAGAGTCTTTTGTTTCGTTTGAGTTGTGTAAGGTGATCTATATTCCTCGTGTGCTTAATTGCAAGTTGTGATCTTGCCAAGTGGTCTTGCTCTTGCAAGATCAATGGTGCGGTGTTTATAGGAGAGTTGTGCCCTCTATATATTTGGTAGCCCTATCCTACTTTAATGCAGATTTTTCATTTGGAAAAAAAATCTACTTTGTTGAGTTTATATGCACTGATAAATGAATTACCCTTAAGCTATTATGGTCCAATTGAGTTGTCTGTTAGTTCAATTCAATTATTTGTAGTTCATGTTGTTAGTTGTAGATTATAGAAGAGCAAATGTTTTTATTTCTAAACACTAGATTAAAGAAAAGCAAATGTTTTTATTTCTAAACACTCTCAAATAAGAATATATTTTATAAAGCACCTAAACAAATTAGAATTTTCCTTTAAATTTGCAAATAAACTACAAGATTTGATAAGCATTTGATAATAAACAAAAACATGCAAAGTGGGTTACAAGGCAAGCAAAGTTACAGATTAATATATATTTATATGTATGGAAAATGTTTGTTTAAAAAATCATATGATGATTAGGGATTAAGAAGAGATCATTTGCTCTGAAATCTGGAAACGTAAGTGGATATATAGGCTGGATAGCACGTCGAAAGACGCTAATAGATCATAAGTGCTGCATATTAATTAGTCTATATAGGTTATAATTTTTTTTATATGTATATATATATATAAACTATATAGATTTATATATTAATGTAGTCATGATGTTGAATGTTGATATAGTTTTCATGGGCAACACGATGTAATTATAAGGACACCACACTTGACACATAGTTGTACACCATCTTTTGAGTTCCACATATATAATTTATCAAATTTATATCACCAAATTTCGCCGGCCTACTAGACAACTTTGCGTTTATTGTGGCTTTCAATATTAGCTAGATTAAACAAATGAACCGTTTGATAAATATAACCCCACATATAAATATATATATATATATATATATATATATATAAAAAGTAACATACAAATTTGTGGATTCTAGAAACAATAATTATGTTCTTTAATTTTAAGCAAAAAGATGAAGAGTGTGGTGCTATTTACTGAATTATTTTGTTTTTGAGAAAATCAACTATATGATATTCACATGTGATATTTTGTACCCTCAGTATATATTTCACAAAAACAACCGTATTTTTACAAGTCAATAATTTCTTATTACCCGTAATGTTGAGCCTTCCCAAAACAAATATACATAATATATTCATTTATACGATTTGAAATATGGCTATATATATACATGCTTTTATCTTATTTAATTTTAATTAAAATGTTTTATTTTCACTTTAGAAGACTGTAAAATTATGATGTAATTAAATATATAATGGTCCTATTAATGGAGACACATACAAACCAAAAGTCGATCGAGCAACGGCAATAGTGAATACAAATAAATTAATTAATTAATAATAATAATTAATGAATAAAGAAAGTTCCCGTACGTGAGGAACACCTTGTTCACGACCTCACGTTCGATTTTGGCCACTCCTCTCGATCTTCTTTGATAAAAATAATATAAGTACGGAAAACAAATCAAGAGAGGTCTAAAATTTCAAGTTTTCTTTCAAGAATAATTATAACAATGATGCCAAACCAAATAGATCTGTTTTTTTCTTCAGGAATAATTATTTAAGAAATATATTAACAAGAAAAAGGGAGTAAATGTGAAGTTTAGCCCATATCTCAATTGGTGGAGTACAGTTGCAAACTTGATTTACATCTTATTTATATCCAACTGTGTTTCACCACTTTTTTTTTAGTTATTTCAATTGGATAAAGAATCTTAGCTAGTGCATTAATCAAGTGAAAAGATTTACATGCATGTCTAGCAAGTAACAATATTGTCTCCAAAAACCAAAACAAGGTCAAAATGAATGTAATTGATTGTTTCTTCTACTTTCACTTTTTGAAAGAAAAAAATCATCAATTAACCATTATTATTTTTTCTATCATTTTATAACATTATAATGAAAGCGAGATATCATTGCCTCGTTTTGGTTGCACTTACAAGGCTCATATTTTATAACTTAACAAATAGTATATTGGCTACTTAACCCAAAATTCAAAATCTGACATGCATATACACTCGTTCAAAACTATGACAACCAGTTTTTTTTTTTAAAAAAAGATAAATTTTTTCCACTTCATAATAAAATCTAATAAAATAGTATTAGGTATTAAATTTAACCCCACAAAATAGTGAAAGATATCTATCAGCTTAATTTGCTCAAAAAAATGTAGTACACCTGAAAAAGAAAATATTGAAATAAAAATAAAAGTGGGACCGAGTTGCATGGGCAAAATACGAAACATAATATATATATATATATATAATAGAGTATTACAGGTAGGACAAGGCACAACCTACCTGGAATCAGTGAACTACAAATGCATTGGGGGTGTGAGGCCGACTCACATAGCAACAACCAACTCAGATTCCTTCTCTGCCTCACTGTTTGTAAATGACAAATATACCCCACTGTCCCACCCCCACACTTGGATACTTGCACTACATACTCTCTCTCTCTCTCTCTCTTACAATAAATAATAATAATAATAAAATAGTCATCGAATATCCCTATTAAATGCTACCCAGAAGTACCATAATTAAAATTAAAATTGGAGTTAGGCATATATATTTCTAGCAATATGACTTTTATTTAATTAAGTAATAAGTACATTTTCTAAGTATAATGTAAAGAAAGCCGTATAACTTATTATTATTATTATATTTTGTTCAATTATCTTATACAAAATTGTTTTTTTTTTGCTTATCAAAGGTTAGAACAATTTGATATGATTGAATACATGTACGTGTTCTTCTCAAACAAGCTATCAATTTTTGTTTTGTTTATTTATTATTTTATAATTTCAACAACTTGAAACCGATAAAAGGATTAAATAATATTTTCAACCTCAGTTTCAGCTTAATCTAACATTAATCATACATATAACAGGCTGCAACCTACAGCCACCCTAGGTTTGTACACCAATACACCCTAATGAATTATCAATCCCTCACACGTTCGTTTGTCTAGCTAAAAATATCCCTACACCCCAAACTAAATAAATAAATATTTATTTAAAATTTTAAAAATATTATAAACAAAATTAGAATAAAACTTAAAACATATAAGCTGTCCGCCTATTTTTTCTTTGCCTCAGAACAAATGTCGGAACATCAAAATTAGCTATTGCTATATAGCACCCTCTCTATATCGTGTTCCCTTATTTTAAACTCATTCCTAAACTCTCTCTCTATCTTTCTTTCTCTCTTTTCTATTTTTATTTCTCTTTTTCATATTATTTTTGGGGTAGTACTATAAGAAAATTTATCAAAAGTAGCAGTAGTTATATTTGGTTGACACATATATATTCAACATGGGAGGTTGTGCAACAAAGCCAAAGGTTTTGAATCCCGACGCGGCGGCCGATGCACCCGCACCTATTCCTGAGCCAGCGACTAAGGAAGTAGCCGTGGCTGCACCCGCCGCTGCAGGCCCCGGCTCGGCTGAGGAGACGAAGGAGAAGGAGGTGGTGGTGGCTGAAGCTCATCACGATGAGGAGAAGAAGGTTGAAGGAGATGATACTATCAAGGAGATTGTTGATGATGACAAGGCTAGCGATGAACAAGAACAAGGAATTAAGCGCCGCTCTCTCAGTAACTTGTTCAAACAGGTAATTTTTTTTATATATATATTATTTAATCGTACTCTTTCTTATTTTCAAGGTTTTGGTTATTGTTTTTGTTTATTTCTTAAAAGGGTAAAATAAAAGGCAGGCTTTTATGATTTTGTTAGTTGGGAACTTTTCTTTATAGGTTGTTGCTTTTACAAAAATGGTATAATATATAATAATTAGTTTGGCTCAAAAATATGTGTAATAACAAATCAGTTGTCCACCAAAAAAAAAGTGCAATCTGGTTATTGAGATTATATTACCAAATTAATATATACTACCATATGTTTATATTTTTGGATTTTTAAAACAAAGACACAACATTTTGATGCTTTGCTGGACAAACTGCTATTGTTGGTTTCATAGGATATATACCAAATGGGAAACTCATAGTTTTGTGTTTGTTTTTTTGTGAATGGAAACAGTTTTTTTTTTCTGACGAGTCCCAAGAAAATGAGTGTTTTTTTTATATAATAATACTAGACAATTGTTTTGTTGTAATCTGGGTTTACTTTTATCGTCAAAAATAAATACCATCGAAACGTTTTTCTTTTATAATCATAATTTCATTCTAATTAAAACCGCTAATTTTTATTAATTGACGACGTTCCCAAACGTGTTAAATTTTTTCTGTTTTGAAGTTTTGTCATGATTATTAATAGGTGGGTGGTGATTACTAAGAATTAATCTTAAATCAATTGGATGAGTTTTGTTTGAGAGCTAAATTAACTATGGTCTCAACTCCCAATTAGCTAAGTAGATTCCCATATTAAAATATCATATTCTCTAAATTTTGTTTTCTCTGGCCATTGTCTTTTTGGTTGTCTAGTGTCATAGGTTTCTCAAACTTTCATATAACAATACATTTTGTTTAGGTTAAGTTGGTACGCTTTTTCTTTTGAAAATAAGGGCCCCTAGAGGGTGATCACCCATAACATTAACTAAAACTTGCCTATATTACTTCCTTATTAGGTTAGTTAAAAAAGGAAAAAAAATCAAACCTTTATTGGGGCACAATCATAAAAATGAGCAATGCCCTTTTAATATGACTGTTTATATAATAATGTCTGTCAGCATTATTAAGAATAGCTCTTAATCTCTCTTGGATTGTTTTGGGTTGGATTAACATTGGAAGATTTGATTGATTAGCTTACCAAAATGGTGGTAGAGAATCTGTATGTGTCTTAGACATTCCACGATATCTTCATTTCAGGACAAATAAACTTGACCTAGTTTCCAGTCCCACCTGCTGTTTGGATCCTCTTTGTTTTTGTATTAGTCAATTATATGCCTTTTGTTTATTAATAAAATAATAAACTGAGAAAGTAATCTGATTTTCTAGTTTGACCTAGTTTATGCTACAATTATGACTATTTCTTAACAAGTTGATATAAAATTCAAAATAGCTCTACATTAAATGTTTGTTTGTATCAATAAATGTTATTGTTAACAACGTTTACTAACATACTTACATTTGAGCTGAATTTGTTTGGTAACGGATAAATGGTTGTGTAATATAGTTAATTTAATGGATGGAGTACTGTTTGTGACTTATCAAATTAAAGCCAGGCTAAAGAGAGAGTTACACTCTGGCATTGAATATGACTATCGATTGACACTATATAGTACTTGCCAAGTTGGTGGGAAGCATATAATGCTTGAATTGATGGTTTAGGTGAATGTATAATATATATATTTATTATATAGTTGTAACATTATCTGACCTGTTATGTTGAAACTTTCAGTATTATCTTATATGCAAACATTGGGTTTTGATCAATGGGGGCCAGCCACCGCATGAAAAAGTCTTCAAGGAATTGTTGAATTGTTTTAGAAAATATTGGTCACTTGCCAATTCATTTAACATTTTCCTTTTTATCACTAACTTTTGCTTTGGCATTTAATTTTCAGAATACAGATGGGAAGGAGTCAACAGAAAATGATCAGAAATCCCCATTAGAGACTGAAAAAACTACTGAGGAATCTGAAACTAAAACCCCCAAGGCTGAGGAGCCTGAGGCTAATAAGGTTGATACTTTAGCAAAGGTTGAAACGACAGACAAAGTGATAGAAGCTGCCCCAGTTACTGTAGAGACAGAAAACAAGGCAATATCACCTGAGGAGGAAAAAGCAGAGAAAAGTGCCCAAGTAGAAACATCTGTGGAAAAAGTTACGGAGAGAGTTGAGGAAACCGCTGAGACAAATGGCCAAGCTTTGATATCTGAAGAAAAGGTAGAAAATGTGAAGGAAAGTGAGGAGAAAAATGTCAAGGAAATACCTGAGGAAAAGGCTGCAGATGTGAAGAAAGACGATGTTGATAAAGAGAAGAAGGAAAAGAAAGAGTTACCTGTAGAACATAAAACAGAGGTGAAGGAAAGTGTTGAAGAAACTACTAAAGTGTGAAAATTAAAGGCTTCTTAAAAATTATACTAAAATATGAGGAAGAAAGACATGTCATTTTGCATGTTGTTCTACTGGAGAAGGTTTGCCTATTATTGAGGTGCTTAAGATAAATCTTGTAATCTTTTTTCTTTTTTTTTTTTTTTTAGAGGGGGGGGGGGGGGGGGGGGGGGAATTTGCGGTCTTTTTTCTTTTAAATTTAATTTAAATTTTATTTTATTTTTGTTAATCATCTCTTAAATTTGAATTGCTTTTCAGCTTTTCCGTTTTATACGAGCATAGATAGATTGCTTTGTTAGAGTGTTACATTTATCATTTGTGTCGTATTCTTTTATTTATATATTAATTGATGTAGTCATATATCTCATTTCATAGTACTTGCTGTTAGAAATAATACGGTGGAGAAGAAAAAAAAAATATTAATATATTTAATTGAAGAACAGAAATGAAAAACAATACAATAGAAAGAATAAACCAAAGTCGAGGTACGCGAATCACGTTTTCCTTAAAGCAGATTTGCTCCCTCTTGCACCAATGCGTCTGCTTAGGCGAACTCGAAACAAGCATTCCCTCTATCACTAAAAAATACTACAGAGACTAAAAAGAGAAAAATACTAAGTGTGTGAGTGTGCCTATAATGAAAGGGGAAGCCTCTTTTTATAGGTTTCATGGAGAGTTGAAAAATGTGTGAATCAAATGCATTAATGCCCAAATATCCAACAAATCTGGTATCTTAATATCTGAAAATCAATCAAAATTAAAGACCCAATTACCCAAAGTGATTTTCTGATAATCAATCAGAATTAATCACACAATATTCTGATATCTTAATTTTGACCAAACTGATTTGCCAAAATCAATAAGAATAAATCACATAATATTCATATAATATCATCTTTAATCAAGGTAATTTGCTAAATCATATCAATTTTAGGCATCAATTTCTCATTCACTCAATTTTTTTCCAACACTTGCCAATGTTACTATAGATAATTTCTTAATAGGTATTATTAGTAGTGGTTTTTAACGAATTATGAATTCACATGGTTGTCTGATACTTGTAGCTGCACACCAAAAGGAATTAGAAGTAGTGATACTTTTGGAGAATAGAAGAATAATGCAGAAATGTTATCGGAAAGTTACAAAAGAAGAGAAGAAGATGGATAATTGATAATTCTTATTTTTTTTTGTCAATGGCAGTACAACCTAGTAGTAATACCTTCGTAGCTCAGTACAAATCTTAACAATTTATCTAACCGAATTACAACAATGGAAGATTCTCATACAAAACGAAAACAATTATTTTGGTGCTTTGATAGAAATAAGTTTTTAGTGAATATAGTCTTCTTGCCAACTACTATTAGGGGCCTTTCTCTCACGCCTGGCTATCAATGGGCTGAAAAGCATCTTGGATGCCAAAACCCAATTCTTGAGTCGTGTTGTCTCAGGTTCAGTATCATGTATTGGTGTGCAGTTCCTTCACCATGCCCAATATCATGTGCTATTGTATCGCTCCCATGACCTGAAAAAATCACCTTGTTCTCAAGGTATAAAACATGATAAGCTTTATAAAATTCAGCAAGTTCCCTTCCGGACTCTTTAGAAAGATTGTCATGCCATTGGACTAACAAAAACATGCTGAGTAGCACAAATAGTTAGAGGTCTCTGCACGGGGCATCCATCAATAGCTTCTGGAGGCAGTGGGTATGTCGGCACGACATCAGGTCCTTGCAGAGGTGTAAGAGAAGACACATGAAAAACAAGGTGGATTTTGGAATTCGATGGTAAATCCAAGCGATAAGCTATTGAACCAAAGCACTCAAGAACCTTAATGTAATGCCCTAAATATTCTATCTTTTCGAAAATACATAATTTGATACAATTCATAATAAAATATCACTTTTGCCTATATCATCTTAATAATAAAGCATGCAAAAAATATCGGATCCGATTTTAAGTAAAACATTTAATGCAACATAATAAGTAACTTTAAAATCCTAATACATTTCTATACTAAACTTATTTAGAATGCTTTAAAAGATAAAATAAACTTGATATGACCCCCACAACATACATACTTCATTTAGATGGCTTCAACTCATCACAATCATAGGTAGACATTTAACTGATACCTGCAACTATAGGGAAAATAACGAGGTGAGCTCAAGAGCCTAGTAAGAAAGTACAAACATTCAATAAAAAATATTATCATGACGACTTGAAGAACTAGCATAAAAACATAAGCTTTTCTAATCTAACATCCACATCACCATATACATTGTCTTTCATCCTTATATGGAAATTCTTGTAATACTAATAAAACATAATATCATAATGTGATGTCTTAACATACATGACATCTAACAAACACAACTTTAACTTGTCACAATCTAACATCCACATGGCATGACATATCATCAAACTAGGCATAGTATAACATCACCATGGTCCTAGTATGCAAATCTCATACATAACATATGTCAAACTTAGCATTCATACATAAATATTAAAGGCAACAAGTATTATGGAATAGAAGTTGGGTGAGGTCCTCCTGGGACCGTCAATTCTGGGGCTTTGTCAAACATTCATACATGGTAAGCTCAGCCACCCAAATACTTGTGCCTGCATCTATATCATCATAAACATAGCAAACACATAACACATCACATAGAAAACTAGCTAACTTTCTTACCTCAAGTCCTTGCTAAAAACATAGCAGGATTGTAGCGTCCCAAAATTAATAATAAGGTTTAGTACCTTAATTAGTATTTTGGGAGGGCACAAGATGCATTTATGTGAATTATACTATAATATAATTGAGTATATGCATGATTATGTATATTACATGTGTTTAAAGAGTCGTTTTTGCTAGAAAGGGGCATTTTCGTAATTTTGACCCATTGAGGTTATAATTGTAAATATTATGTGTTATGTGCATTGAGACCCCATTATTATGTGGATATATGTGAGTTTCGGCATGAGTGGATTCTTTCAAGCGGCTTTAGCGGAAAAGTCACAACGAGGAAAATACCCGGCTCGGGTCGAACCTTTGGGTATTTTGGGAATTTTTATATTTTGGGGATAATGATAAAATAAAATTAATGGATAGGATAATTGTGTTTGGTGGATGCTAGTGATAATTTAAGATTAGTGGTGAAATTAGAGGTTTAGCGGGTATTATAGGCAAATGACCAAAATGTCCTTATTGGTAGTTAAAGGAGTATTTGGTGAGAGGGGTAAAATGGTCTTTTGACCCTAAAAATTGAAAATTAGGCTACGTGTTGAAGACTCTAGACACTTCACGTTTTTCCCCCATCTAGTTTCCTTTGTCTTCTACTATCTCCTTGAAACATCATCATCATTGTCAAGCCTTTAAAGCTAAGTCCAAGTTTTGAATTTGAGGAATTTCTAGGAGGTAAGCAATAGTTTTGATGTTCTTCACTTTAATTTTGTGTTCATGGTGGAATTGGGGGTTTAGTGTTTAATTTCAAAATTTGATGGTGATAGATTGTTTGGGTGCTATGTTGAGGTTAGAAACAAGTTTGCAATTGTTTTAAAGCTTGGATTTGTTGCTAGATTTATGTAATTAAGTTTTAATTTTCAGATTTGGGGAAAATTGGGTATTAGAATCCTAAATCCCCAATTGATGTGCATAAAGTGTAATTGGGTGTTTAATTAGTGTCTATGTTGTGTATGTGGGTATTGAATTGATTTTGGGCATGATTTTTAGTTGTGTTTAGATTTTTCGATCGATTTTACTATGTTTTCAGGATTGGAATTGCAAGAGAAATCGCAATTGGGGATTTGAGATTTCTGGGATGTGATTGGTATTTCTAGGGACCTAGTGCGACCGCTCTAGTGTCCAAGAAACCTCCTAATTTTTTACCCTAGGGTCTAGCGCGACCGTGCTAGTACCCCAGAAAGTCAAAACTTTCTGATAGAGTGACCACGCCTAGGGGCAGGAGCGACCACACCATTTGCCCTGAAAGTTTGTTTTGCTGATTTTGTGAGTTAGGTCCAGGATTCCTAGGTCTTGATTTGGGGACCCACTTGGAGGATCAAGGGACGATTATATTACTCTGTTGAATGACATTTGAGGTCCCGATAGCTAGGGTTGTTGGGATTTTATGCTCTAATTAAAAACTAAATTTCCTTGTAATCTCATTTTATTATCACTAAAATAATAGAAATCATTTTTGACTTAGTCAATCACTTAACTCACATGTTTTATTTTCATGGTTATTTATTTAATATAAACTTCTTTTAAATCCTGATCATATAGCTAATCATATTTATAGTGACGTAATCACAGTGGAATATAAATATCATTATATATGTTCAAAAATAAGTTAGTCCTAAGCTTAGTCAGTGTACAGGATTTACACTGACTTGCCAATCTACGATACAATCTACTTACACATTGTAGTGTTATTTTCTTTCCAGAACATTAGTAAAGTAGATAAGATCAGATGCATTTGTTACATCGTATTGGACCGATATTGACTTTAGAGAGATAAGTAAATGTCTCGTTATTATCTAATATAGTCATATCATAAAGTTGACCATAGGTCAATTCAATCTCAATTCTGAGTGGTTAGTATTCTAACTGATTGTATTATTCATTTCATTCGGTTTGTTCTTTACCAGCTTACCCTATGGACTAGTCCATACTTACATCTTGGGGACTTGGTAGTACAATTGAGTGGGAGTGTTAATCATGGATATGAACTTCCATAACTTCTAGCAAGAAGTGAAATGATGATCACCTTATAGCTTGGTTCAACGTGTTAAATGATTGAATACTCATTTTTGTGATTAAAGTTTACGGAAATATCATTTACAAGGAGCTTAGTGATACTTAAGGATAAAATACAAAGAGGGGTAAAATGGTAATTTGTACCCAACTCAGTTGTAGATCATCTATAGAGAATTGAATGACAAATTATTGCTATAACAACGGATAATGTATTTACTTAAGTTTAAAGTATTCTATGAGTTCAAGAGTGCAATTCTGAGTCTTTATTAAAGTCTTGAGGTATTAATAAGGTAGTGAAATTATTTGATAATAATTTTGTGGTAACTTATTGGACCTTGAATTTATGGTTCCATGGTCCCCACAATGCATTTGATTAAATCATCTAGATATTCTCGATTAATATATTTAACTATGGAAGAATGTGTAATTTGAAGATCCAGTTCACTCTCTTGTCATTACTATGTGACAAAAAGGATCAATGGTTAGAGAGAGTGAAGGAAGGAGTCTCAATATCTGCAGCGTAAAAGTAAGATTCTTAAACTCGGTTATTTGATTTACTTTATGAAATTCATTAGAAACAGACTCTAGGTTGTTTTATATGTTAATTATTTTAATATATGAAACGTACATGAAAATATTTATGATCATATAAAATGTATTTCCAACAACTAGCCTAAGAGCCTTGGTAATCAATTTTTTTATGCGTGAATATGTTTAATGAATTTTGAGATATGTTTAGCATAATTGATTTTTTTTAGTAGGAAGCATATTGTGTTTATGTGTATTTGTTGACATTTTTGTTTATTTTTTGGATTATTAATTATTTTTGTTACTATTTTATTTTGTAAAAAACAATTTAAAAATAATTGTAGTATGATTTTTGGTGAAAAATTGCACGAAAAAAATTGAAATTGGGTCAATTTTGGCCTGAAATTTTGCTGGTCTAGTGGTGTGCGTGGCTGGCATGTATGTGCGCACACTGGGCATGCACAGATTGCGAGGCTTACGCGTGGGGTGCACGCGGGTGGCAGGGAGCGGCTGGCGGGGTGTGTGTGGTAGGGAGGCTTGCCTCCTAGGCTGCATGTGGCGTCCCTGTGCAACGTTCTGGTGCACCTTGGCATCCTAGTGTTGTCTTGGTGCACACAAAATTGTCAAAAATATCTTAATTTTACTTATTATCTTTTTATTAATTTATTTTGTTACATTAATTAAAATTGTCAAAATATCTTCTTTTATAACCATATTGATAAAATTGATTATTTTTATTCTAAAATTAGATATTGATTTTTAAAGTTATGGTAAGTATCTAAATTTGAATTTGAAAAAAATATATTTTTTTAAAAGGAATAAGATACTTTGGTTATCATAATAATAAAATTAATTATTTTTGCATAAAAATAGAAATTAGTTGTATTATTATCATAATATCTCTTAGATTTTTTGTGCAATAATTATATAAAATCAAATATCCTATGAATATTAAATTTAATTTTATTAATTTAATATATTTCCTAAAAAATCACAATTGAGTTAGTTGTTGATAAATAAAATCCAAATTAACTTTGTTACTTGTTGATGGACTTTATTTAAATTGACTTAATTATTTTTACAAAATTGTAATTACTTATGAATTTTGTGTAGATAAATTCTAGATTAATTAATTTTGGTATTTTTGCAAATGTGATAAATTGTGATATTTTTGCATAAACAAAAAGATATTGCTCATTTAGTAACATGATTAGGATATTCAATTATGTGACATATCTGTGAACTATATGTGATTTTTGTAATTGGGCTTAGATACATATAGTGGCTCATATGTTTGGATATATATGTGGTTTTAGTTGTCAAATAAAATATTCATAAAGTGATAGCTTTTATTTGGGCCCATTAGAAAATATAAATTTTAAATTCCTCTCTTGTAGGTAATTTCACTTGTGAATGTCCATTTGCTTTGCATGATTATAATGGGTCTAATCAATTAATAACAACTAATAAAACGAAGGTTTAAATTCCTATCTTTTGGGCCCTGTGTGGAAGTTAGGGGCCTTTAGTAGTGGGTACGACATACTCAACTTAGCCTTCTTCCATGCAAACTCAATTGTTAAGGCCTATTTACATGAGTTAGACTTAATTATCTTAGGTTTATTTTTTCTAGATAGTTGAACCTAATAATTGATTAGCAACAAATTAATTCTAATTTAATTGAATTTGTTTCAATGTGACACTTTAGAATTAATAGAGAATTATAGGACTTTAGTTTTAAAATTTATTTTACAAATTAATTTTTTGAAGAACCTTAGTCATTAATTTTTGAAAAAATAAAAATACTTAACTTAATTATATAATGAGCTTTTTTAAGAACTATATTCGATCTCTAGCGTTAGTTTACACAAGGTCGATAGCTTAATGAGGTCTCGAGAAGCTTTGATTTGTCCCCCTAAATAAGGTATTCATTAGTTATTTTGACAAAGTTAGATTTCAAAAGATAGATAATTATAGGTCAAATTCTAATAGACTCACCCCAACGGTGACTGCTAGGACTAAATCTATGATTATCGAAATTGTGGGTCTAGCTCATAAAATAAGATTTTTTTTTTCTTATTTTGATCGAATAGTAGGTTGTTAATAATGGTGTCCATTATTAAATGAGTTTACAACTCTATTTAACTAATGGTATTTTTTTTACTCTCGCCTTCCGGGACAAGGATACCATAGATTAGTTAAAAACCTAAAGAAATAGTGATATGATTGTTTTTGGTATTTTTTTCTCATATCTTACATATATTTGATATATGTTGTGTTATTTCTTAAAATTTGTTTGAATAGAAGTTGTATTGAGAAAAAGTGATTGATTTCTATTTTGTTGATAATTTGTAGTTTTAATTATGGATGTGTCTACTCCCATCATTTTTTCAACTTTCAATGGAGAAACTCACTGGAGAAAACTTCCTTAAGCGGAAACAGAACATCAACATTGTGTTGATTGGTGACAACTCCAAGTTCGTCATGACTGAGGAGCCCCCGGAAGTTCCAGCAGAAGGAGCTACCAATTTTGTAAGAGAGAAATACGAGCGTTGGCAGGCGGCTAACAACAAGGCACGATACTACATGCTGACTAGTATGGTTGACACTCTCAAGACAAAGACGAAGAATGTCGAGACGACGTACAAAATCATGGATCAGCTCCAAGATATGTTCGGGCCAAAGTCTCTGTAGGCTCATTTTGAGTCCACCAAAAAGTATGCCAATGCTCGAATGGCACTGTCTTAGCACGTTTGTTATCACTTGAGCAAGATGAAGAACTCCTTTCAAGAAGCTGAACTGAATGGAGCTACAATAGATGAGGAGACTCAATTCAGCTTAATACTCAACAGTCTTTCTCCAGCTTTCCTACCGTTCACCACCAACTATTTAATGAATAAACTTGATTATGGTCTGATCCAACTCAAGAACGAGCTTCAAACTTTCGTGTCTATCATGGGTGGACAGAGTAAGGAAGGAGAAAAGAAGACTACTGGTGTTTTTGTTGATCTAGCTAAGGCTGAAGCTAACCTAGCTTCATCTTCGAAAGCTGGAAATAAGAAGAGGGATGAACATAACACCAACCCCAAGCCTACAAAGGCTGCAAAGACGAGTGCACAATCAGATGCACATAGGCCTAAGGGGAAGAAAAAGAAGAACAAGAAAGCTAAAGGTTAATGCTTTTACTACAATGAAAATGGGCATTGGAAACAGGATTGCCCTAAGTTTCTAGCAGCAAGAAACAAAGGTAATGAATATAGTTCATTTATCTTAGAAACATGTGTTTTAGAGAATGATAAATCTGTTTGGATTATTGATTCTGCATCTACTAACCATGTTTGTAATTCTTTACAGCTTCTTGAATCGTGGGAGGAGGTGGACGAAAGCGTCTTAAAGCTTAGAGTTGGCAACGGAGTGTTCGCTGTGGTCCAAGCTAGAGGAAGAGCTTGCCTGAAGTTCAAAAATAAATATTTAATTTTAAATGATGTATTTTTTATTCTGGATTTTAGTAGAAATTTTAATTTCAGTTTCCATGTTGCAATTAGAACAATTTGTTATGACTTTTACAAGTTTGAATATATCTATTTCTTTCAATGGATCACAATTGTGTATTGCATGTTTGGAAAATGGGCTTTATACTCTGTGACCTAACGAACCTCTCATGCTTAATAATGAATTATTCAACGTAGATGAACCTAGGACCAATAAACGTCAAAAGACCGATAACGATAACATAACATATTTATGACATTTGAGACTAGGTCACATTGGCTATGATAGGATTCAAAGACTTATAAAGGATGGGCCTTTGAGGGAACTCACCTTAGGTGAGTTACCTGTCTGTGAGTCATGTCTAGAAGGGAAACTGACCAAGCATCCATTCTCTGCAAAGGGTGATAGGGCCAAAGAACCACTTGGAATAATACATTAAGATATCTGTGGACCTCTAAATATGAAAGTCAGGTGTGGTTTTGAGTATTTCATCACTTTCACTGACGATTACTCTAGGTACTCATGTCTTTACCTAATGCATAGGAAATGAGAAACATTTTCAAAGTTTCACGAATTCCTAGATAGGGCTCAAAACCAATTAGGAAAAACATTACAGATCTTGTGATCTGATAGGGGTGGAGAATATTTGGATATGCAGTTCCAAGATCATTTAAATGAACTTGGGATTTTATTCTAACTTACTGCACCGGGTACTCCACAACAAAATGGTGTAGCGAAACGCGGGAACAAAACTTTATTGGAAATGGTTAGATGCATGCTTAGTTACTCAATTATGCCAACTTCATTTTGGGGACATGCAATTGAAACTGGTAACGACATTAAAAATTTTTTGTCATCCATGTCAATCCCCAAAACACCTTTAGAACGTTGGAATGGTCGTGATCTAGTTTACGCCATTATAGAATCTGGGGGTGTTCCGCCCACATCTTGAGGAAAAATGAAGGAATGCTAGAACTGCAAACTGAAGTTTGCATGTTTGTTGGCTATCATAAAGGAACTCAGGGTGGAATTTTCTATAGTCATTCATAAAACAAAATGTTTACTTCTACGAATGCTACTTTTCTGGAAAATGATTATGTCCAAAACTTCAAACCGTGCAACAAAGTAGTTTTAGAAGAGATGATTGAAGAATTGACTCCAACCAATGTTCCATCGTCATCAACACAAGTTGATGATGAAATTCCCACTCTTCATGACCAACCGACAAAAGTCAATTTAAATGAAGAAAGCACCACTGTTCCTAAGCAAATAGTCACGAAGCGTCGTCGTAGTGGGAGGGTGTCTAGGAACCCAATTCTCTATGGTTTGGATGGTGAAACCAATATGGTTGTTGGTGACACTGGTGATGATGATACATTTTCTTTCAAATGGGAAATGGCTATCCTTGAAAAGGAACTATGGCTTAAAGCCATGAAACAAGTAATGGAGTCCATGTACTCAAATTCCGTCTGGGATATTGTGGAAGCACCTAGTGACTTTAGGGCCATTGGATGCAAGTGGATCTACAAGAAGAAATGAGGTGTTGATGGAAAGATTAAAACTTATATAGCTCGATTAGCAGAAAAGGGTTATACCCAAAGAGAAGGCGTGGACTATGAGGGAACTTTTAGTCTGGTAGCCATGCTTAAGTCCATTCGCATCCTCCTATCCATAGCAGTTGCTCTCAACTATGAGATCTGGAAAATGGACATCAAGACAACTTTCCTTAACGGGAAGCTTGACGAATTCATTTATATGGATCAACTAGAAGGATTTAAAGTAGCTAGAAAAGAAGGAAAAGTTTGCAAGTGGAATAGTTCCATTTATGGACTTAAGCAAACTTCTCGTTTCTAGAATATTAAGTTTGATGAGATAATCACAATCTATGAATTTAAACAAAATATTGATGAGTCTTGTGTTTATAAACTAGGGTCAAATCAAATAGTGGTATTCCTGGTTCTTTTTGTAGATGATATCTTACTCATTGGAAACAATGTTAAGAAATTATCAAATGTGAAGAATTGGCTGAGCACTCAATTCCAGATGAAGGATTTGGATGAAGTGAGTTATATACAAGGTATCCAGAACATTAGGGATAGAAAGAACAAACTCTTAGCTATATCTCAAGCATCTTACATTGATAAAGTGCTTGAACGTTTCTCAATGAAAAATTTCAAGAAGGGACGTCTACTGTCCCGCCATGGAATTAATCTTTCAAAAAAGTAGTCTCCCCACACTCTTGAAGAGGAAGATGCAATGAGAAAAGTTTCTTACGGGTCTGCAGTTGGAAGTTTGATGCATGCTATGTTGTGTACTAGACCAAATATCTGTTATGCAATGGGGGTAGTGAGCATGTATCGGTCAAACCCAGGACCAGAACATTGGATAGAAGTTAAGCATATCCTGAAGTATTTAAGATGGACTATGGATTATATGTTAGTCTACAAGGGTGGTGTTCTAAACCCTGTAGGCTACACAGATTCAGATTACCAGACTGATGTCGATGACATGAAGTCTACTTCTGGAATGGTGTTTACTCTTGGGGGTGGAGCTGTGATATGGAGAAGCAGAAAACAGTCTGCAATCTCAAATTCCACCATGGAGGCTGAGAACATAGCTCCACCTGAAGCAGCAAATAGTATGGCTAAAGAAGTTTTATTCTGACCTTGGTGTTATTCCAGATATGGAGAAACCACTCATGTCGTTTTGTGACAACACAGAACCGATAGACAACTTGAAAGAACCTCAGATTCACAAGAGGCAAAATCATATAGAAAGGAAGTATCACATAAGTCAAGAATATGTGGGCATGGGAGATATGAAAGTTATGAAGATTGCATCAAAAGGCAATCTTGCGGATTCGTTTACAAAGACACTGCCAGAAGCTACATTTGATAAGCATATTAAGGAAATGTGATTAGTAGAATTAAAGCATTGGTTTTAATTAGTGCAAGTGGTAGTTTGTTGGGGTTTTATGCCTTAATTAAAATCCAATTTCTTTGTGATCTCATTTTACTATCAATAAAATAATAGAAATCATTTTTTACTTGGTCAATTGCTTTGCTCACATGTTTTATTTTCATTATTATTTGTTTAATATAAAATTCTATTAAATCTCGAGCATATAGCTAATAATATTTATAGTGACCTAATCACAATGGAATATAAATATGATTATATGTTCAAAAATAAGTTAGTCCTTAGATTAGTTAGTGCACAGGATTTACACTGACTTGTCAATCTACGATATGATCTACTTGCACATTGTAGTGTTATGTTCTTTCCAGAACATTAACAAAGTATATAAGATCGTATGTATTTGTTACATCGGAGTAGGCCGATATTGAATTTAGATAGATAGGTAAATGTACCGTTATTATCTAATATAGTCATATCATAAAGTTGACCATAGGTCAATTCAATCTCAATTCTGAGTGATTAGTATTCTAAATGATTGTATTATTCAATCCTTTGATTTACTTGTTACTAGGTTACCCTACAGACTAGCCCATACTTACATCTTGGGGGCTTGGTAGTATAATTGAGTAAGAGTATTAATCATAGCTATGAAAATCTATAGCTTCTAGCAGGAAGTGAAATGATGAACACCTTATAGCTTGGTTCAACACGTTAAATGATTGAGTACTCATTTATGTGATTAAAGTTCACGCAAATATCATTTACAAGGAACTTAGTTGTATTTAAGGATAAAACACAATGAGGGGTAAAATGATAATTTGTACCCGACTCAGTTGTAGATCATCTAAAGAGGATTGAATGACAAATTATGGTTTTAACAATGGATAACATATTTTCTTTAAGTGTAAAGCGTTCTATGAGTTAAAGAGTACAGTTTCAAGTCTTTAGTGGAGTCATGAGGAATTAATAAGGTAGTGAAATTATTCGATAATAATTTTACGGTAACTTATTGGAGCTTGAATTTATGGGTCCATGGTCCCCACAATGCCTTTGATTAAATCATATAGATAGTTTTGATTAATTGATTTAATTGTCAATTAGGATTGTCAAAATTGTTGTGTCAATTTTGGACAATTTTACTAAGATGTGGAATTTAGATTAGAAAAGAGATGTTTGGGAAAATTTATTAATTATGACAAATTGGTGTCGAATTGATAAATAATATTAAATCAAGGTTCAAATTATAATTAGTTAATTTGAATAGATGATTTAACTAATTAGTTAATTCTTGTTTAAATAAAATTATAATCATATATATGTATATGTATATAAAGTTTTAATAATACTTTATAAGATTTCATTTAAAACGAAATCTGTCTATAATATATATTATATTTAATTAATTAATTAATAAATAAAGGTTTTGTTTTATTATATAATTATAGAAAATAATAGCATTTGAATTTAAAAATGGAAAAATCTTAAGGCTTGGCAAATACTATAGTATTTGGCTATAAAGGGTATTTTAAAGCTATTATTTTAATTATTTAATTTAATTAAATTAACCCTAAAATGTTGCCATAAATAGGTACTTAAGTCTAAAGTTTTGGGAGCTCATGTTTTGATAAAGCAAAAACCTAGAGTCAAAAGACCTATTGTGGCCACCCGCTTCTTCTCTATAATTTTTCTCATCTCATGTGTTGAGAATCGCCTACCCTAGTCTACACTACTAGAAATATAGGTTTTTACTTCGGTTTTTATAATCAACATAAAAAAAAAACTGAAGTAAAAGCCTTTTTAAACTCTTTTACTTCGCTTTTGACTTTGGCGTTTCAAAAAAATTAGATTCTACTTCTCTTTTAAAAAAAACGAAGTTAAAAATTCAATAGAAAGAGGGCCATGTTTGGTTGCACATGCCCGTGACTTCTATATAGAGAGAATAAAGATGTAAAAAAATGGTCATGCCAAACGCGTCCCTTGTGCACTTTCTACTACGGTTTTTATGTAAAAACTGAAGTAGAAAGTGCACTTTCCACTTCGGTACTTACATAAAAACTGCAGTAGAAAGTGCACATCCCAGCCCCTTAAAACCTTTCTACTTCGACCCGAATGGTCATATCCTCTCTCTCCTTTGTTGAAAAAACCCCAAAACCTCCATTAACGTAACCGTGAGCCAACACCATTTTCTTAAATCAAACCTTTTTTTTTTCATTATTTCTTACCACTTTCTTTCATTATAAACTGAAATATAGCCTGAAATCTTTTTTTTTTTTTTAGAGAAAAAAATACATTTGGCCGTGGGTATTATTTCTCATGGTTTCTTGGTGTTTCTTGCCGGATTTTGACCGGATTTTTTTCATTACAAGGTATTTTTGAGCTTCAAAACAGGTATTGATTACTAAAACATTATTTTGACAATAATTTTTTATTTTTCTATGTTTTTTTATTTCTTTTATATTATTCAGAATTTTATAATTAAATTTATTAATATTTTGTTAATTTTTTCTAATTATTTGTTTATTTTTTTATTTTAAATATTGTGATAAAAATTTGGTTTATTATAAATATATATGTATATTAGTAAATTTTAGAAATTGTAACAAGATGAATTTGCTTTTAAAATATTTGAAAAAATAAATAGCTTGAAGATGATCAAAGTGTTGTTAATTAGTTTCCATAACTAGTTTGATTTGTTTTTTTTTTATTTGTTGGTTTGATAATTAATTATGTAGTTTACTAATTATGTAAGTAATGTTTTAGTAGGGTTGTCGATTGAGTGGTGACTTTGTTGTTCATTTCGGGTGAATTGAAGAGTAATATTGAAGGTTAATTATTTTTTATTTTTATTTATTTTACTACAAGATTTATGTATAAAGATAATGTTAATTAAATCATGCATATTGGATTTAGTGAAAGTTATGTTTGAAAATTAGTGAAGTAGGCTCTGGGAAATGTGCGTGTTGTGGTGATATAAGGATGGATTCATTTATGCTTGATTATTGTGTTTGTTTGTGTTGTTTTTATAGGAAATTATGAAATTGCGGTATACTATAGAAATAGATGATACTCTGCTGAATTTTTTAAAAATTTATAAGACTAGAACCTAATAATGATGGATTCATCTATGCTTGATTATTGTGTTTGTTTGTATTGGTTTTATAGGTAATTATGAAATTACGGTATGCTATAGAAATAAAAGAAACTCTGTCAATTTTTTTAAAATTTTTATAAGACTAGAACCTAGTATAAGTTTTTTTCTAACTTATTAGGAATTTAATATTGTTATTAGTATGGATAAATCATGGATGCTTGAAAGGAGAGAAACATCACAATTTCAAGATGGAGTCAACAAATTTTTAGAGTTTCGCCTAAAGAATTGTAGTGATCCACAAAAAAATTGTTGTCCTTGTATCGATTGTGGTAATGGAGTAAAGGGGAATATTACCATGATAAATGATCATGTATTTTGTCGGGGATTTGATATAAGTTATAGTAAATGGTATTGGTGTAGCGACCCAAATTTGCTAATAAGGCTTGGGGCCTTGATTAGCGTGCCTGGGGGCAATAATCGTTATATTGTATTAATATGTGAATTTAATGAATATGTGATTAGAAGTGCATGTTTAGGTGATTAAATATGCATGTGGGCCCCATTTGGCTGTTAGGGACATATTTATAATTTCAGCCCGTTGGGAGCATAAATGTTATATTTATGTGTATTGTGATTGATACCACGTGGGGGTGGTGATATAATCGTAGTGCGCAATCCGAGACTGTGACGCCCCACGTCACTATGGCTGCTTTCTGGAATGATGACTGGCCCTACAAACCAACACGAGTCTTTTCAGCGTGCTTTTTCCTCACTCACATGCTTCTTGGGAAAACTTCCTAGGAGATCACCCATCCCTAGATTACCCCAGGTCAAGCACGCTTAACTTTGGAGTTCTCAAGTGATGGGCTACCGAAAAGAAGATGCATCTTGTTGATATAGGTAGTACCCATCAATCCATTTAAGTCCTCTTCAACTATATAGTCCCATACCTACACAGTCTTAGAATCATCACACTTGACCTTCCCCAGGCAGTATGGGATTGCACAGCTTACCCGGTCTTTCCCCTTACGGATCACGGGATTATGACTGTCACAATCACCCCCCCTTACAGGCCCGACGTCCCCATCGGCCACACTTCCGGCTAGGTCAAGGCTCTGATACCATATGTGACGCCCCACGTCACTATGGTTGCTTTCTGGAATGACGACTGGCCCTACAAACCAACACGAGTCTTTTCAGCGTGCTTTATCCTCACTCACATGCTTCCTGGGAAAACTTCCCAGGAGGTCACCCATCCCTAGATTACCCCAGGTCAAGCACGCTTAACTTTAGAGTTCTCAAGTGATGGGCTATCGAAAAGAAGATGCATCTTGTTGATATAGGTAGTACCCATCAATCCATTTAAGTCCTCTTCAACTATGTAGTCCCATACCTACACAGTCTTAGAATCATCACACTTGACCTTCCCCAGGCAGTGTGGGATTGCACAGCTTACCCGGTCTTTCCCCTTACGGATCACAGGATTATGACTGTGAGATGGTCCTAGGGAGTTTTTTAGCTAGAAAGTCACAACGGGGTCAAATACCTGGCTTAGGAGGAGATTAGGGGTATTTTGGGAATATTATAAAGTGTTCGGGAATGATTGAGTAGCAGTTAGTGATAGTAATAGTTTAGACATGTCGGGATGAAACGAGGATTTTTAGGCATACTCCAGGACTTAGCGGGATATGTTAAAAGACTAAATCGCTCTTGGTGGCATATGAGGACTTAGGTTAACTCAAGGGACAATTGGTTCATTTTGGCAGATGGTTATATATAGTCAAGGGGCTATAAGATACTAGAACATTCTGGCAAAAGCAGAGGAAGGAAAAAGGAAACATAATTTCTCAACTCTCTCTCTCATATTCGGTTCCCTCTTCCCTCTCCTTGGTGGTTGAGAGCTTGAAGAGTCTTGAGGATTTTAGACTAAGGAATTGAAGGATTTTCCTTGCTTTGGCTAGGGGAATTAGCTCAAGGGTGTGTTTGTCGGAAAAAGCTTATACTGGATCTTTATTTATTTTCATGTATATCTAATATTAAACAAATTAATACAAGATAGCCTAAAACATGTTTCTAAAATTGAATTCAAAGAGAAACAAATAATATAATACTTACAGTATACGCAGCGGAATTAATAGTCCTTCCTTCAGTTTCTCTAACTCTTGTATCCTCTCTGTCGCAGAGTATTATCAAGAAACTGAACTGATCTTCTATTTTCTTCACAATCTTCCAATGTATCCTTAGAACCACCTAGACTAGTGTGGGCAATTCTCAACACATGAGATAGATATAGAGAGAAGAAGAGAAAATAACAAAGAGGCTTAAAAAAGGACTTGTGTTTAGAGAGAATCTAAAACTATCAGAAAATCTAACTTGTGACTTATCAAACTTATGTTTTGACTTCTCTACAAGCACTCCTTTTATAGACTCAATTAGGCCATTTAATTTAATTAAAAAATCAATAAAATAATAGATATTTTGAAGCCCTAGGTCGAAATTATCATGGGCTATAGGCCCGTGAAATTTCCCATTTGATTATAAGCCCATTGGACTTAAAATCAAGGCCTGTATTATTTTCTATTGATTTAATTAATTAAATAACTATTTAAATCCTTTATCAAATTAATTATTTATAATTTGAACCTTGATTTAAATTTATTTATTAATTTAGATACCAATTTATCTTAATTAATAAATCTGCCATAATTTCTCTTTTCTTCTCAAAATTACACAACTCTGTGAAACTATCCAAAATTGACCTGGTCAACTTAGATAATTCTAATTGATGATTAAATCAATTAATTGAGACTATCTAGATGATTTTATCCAAGGTACAATGGGGACCATGGGCCTATGAAATCAAGCTCCAATAAGTTATCATAAATCTAACAAATAAATTTACTAACTTATTAATTCCTCGTGACTCCACTATAGACATGGAATTGCACTCTTGAATTCATAGAACGCTCTATAACAAATATAGATACGCTATTAATTATCCATTGTTACAACCATAATTGTCACTCAATCCTCTATAGACGGTCTACAATGAGATAGGACTAAAATACCGTTTTACCCCTCATTGTATTTTATCCTTAAAACACTTAGTTCCTTGTAAATGATATTTCAGTAAACTAATTTAATTACTGAAATGAGATCTCTATCATTTATCACCTTGAACCAAACTAAAAGGAGACCATCGTTTCACTTCTTCATCAGAAGTTATAGATGTTCATATCTATGATTAACACTCCCACTCAATTATACTACCGAGTTCCCAAGATGTAAGTATGGGCTAGTCCGTAGGGTAAGCTGGTAATGAACAAGTCAAAGAACTCAAATAATACAATCAGTTAGAATACTAACCACCAAGAATTGAGATTGAATTGACCTATGGTCAACTATATGATATGACTAGAATAGATAATAATGGTATGTTTACTTATCTTATCAACTTTCAATATCGGTCCTGTCCGATGTAACATATACATCCGATCTTATCTACTTTGCTAATGTTCTAAAAATAACATAACACTTTAATGTGTAAGTAGATCATATCGTAGATTGGTAAGTCAGTGTAAATCCGGTGCACTGACTAATCTTAGGACTAACTTATTTTGAACATATAATCATATTTATATTCCACTGTGATTACGTCACTATAAATAAGATTAGCTATATGCTCGGGATTTAATAGAAGTTTATATTAAACAAATAATCATGAAAATAAAACATGTGAGCAAAGTGATTGACCAAGTCAAAAAATGATTTATATTCTTTTATTGATAATAAAATGAGATTACAAAGAATTTGGGTTTTCATTAGGGCATAAAACCCCAACAGTGTTTAACACAGAGGTAAGGAATTTATCCCTATTTTTCTTTAAGTTTCCAAGCATGTTTTTGAGAGTTTGAGAATGAAAGTTGAAAGATGGATTTGTGGCTTGTTATTGTGAGAATTCAGCTTGGGAATCAAAGGGGTTTAGCTTGGAGTTAGAATTGGAGGAAGCCCAAGGTCGAATTCTCGTTCAAGGTAAGAATTCCATGCATTTATGAGGTTTATATTCTTAAAAGGTTTAAGTCTTCTGGTTTGTGGTTTAAGTTTGATAAAGTTTTAAACCACTAGGTGATCTATGGATTTGACTGGATATTTGAGCTTGTTGTTGTTGTTTCTGGGTTACCATACTGTCTAATTTGGGTTTTAAGTTGATTTGGGACTTGGGAGTACCTTGGGGTTGATTTCAAAGACTTTTGGCTTGGGAAAATGTTGGGGAAAAACCCAGTTTTCTAGGTTCGCATATGAGTATCGCAGCCCTGTTCTTCCGTGCCACAGCGCTAGGCTGAATCAGGGC
Source organism: Humulus lupulus (assembly GCF_963169125.1). Lineage (NCBI taxonomy): Eukaryota > Viridiplantae > Streptophyta > Magnoliopsida > Rosales > Cannabaceae > Humulus > Humulus lupulus. Next base: position 211,112,248 of record NC_084793.1, read on the forward strand.
ATAGGACCATTCTGGGCGCCGTGGCCCCTAAAGGGTTGTGCCGCAGCACTAGGCCAATTTGTGGGCAGGGGAAAAATGTGTTTTTGGGGTTTTGGCTCAGGGGGCTCGGGGGATGCTTCCTCTACCTTGTGGGGGGGAAATGGGAGGTCCCGAGAGCACGGGATTGGTTCCACAAGATGATTATAAACTGGTTAGTAATGAGAGTGCTATGTATGTGTTGTGACTAGGTTTTCAGCGAGGCTCGGGTTAGAGGACCATGCTCGAGATTTCGGTGCTCAAGAAGCTCGGGACACAGGTAAGAAAACTGTTGTACCCATAGAGCAGGGCGAGGCCCCATAGTTGTGTTGTAGGGCACGCCACATATGATTATATGTAGGGCATAGCCCATTGATTATGTTAATACATGTTTAAGTGTTTGATTAATTATGCTATGTATGCAAATATGTAAATGATCGGTAAAAGCTGGGAACGATGAAGGCCGAGAACAGCAAGGGGGCCGGGAGCAGCGTTTATCACACGGAGTGCGAGTTCCCAGGGTAAGACCCTAAAGGATACCTGGGATATCCTTACGGTGTAGACCATGAACCCAAGGCCTGGTAAAGCGCCTGGGACGGCATGGCCGTACATGTTTAGCCTGTTGGCGGATTTGTTATACGCTGAGTAGTTGATATGCATATGTTATCTAATTGTGTGGAGTTTTCTTGCTGTGCTTTAGATCATGGGTGCTTTGTGGTGCAAGTAAGGGCAAGGGGAAGGCTGACCAACCATGAGTATGGAGAGCGTGAGGAGATGCGTACATGTTTAGTCTGCCTGGATGCCAGGGCCAGGGGTATTTTTGGGAGATGCTTTGTACTAAATCCTGTTTTGTCGTTTAGTCGACTTAAAACATATTTTGAGTTGTAAATATTTATAAACGGTATTTTTGGGATCCCTAATGTAAAACACTTATAGTTTTCAATGAATGCTTACATTTTCAAATTATGTGATTTTGATAGAGTTTAGTTACACTTTTGAGTTAAATGCTTGGTTAGCTAGTTAAATGCACATTTTAAACTCACTTAGTAACGACTCTTAGGTAGTAGGGCATTACAACTTGGTATCAGAGCGAGCCAAGGTTTATGGTTCCTGGAGATTGACCGAAAATGTACACTCATTGTCAGTGACAAGCTCGACTCAGGGTTGGTTGGTAATGATTGAATTATATGTTGAATATGTGCTTATATGCCCTGTTTGCCTGCTTATTTCATATAGAGCATGATGAATGAGTTAACATATGCATGATGTCAGGGCATGGCCCGTTGAGTGTTATATGCTATTTGTGTATTATGTGGATTGTTGTTATGGTTGGCTGATGTGAATTGGGAGGTGGTTTTGGATGTTGTTATCTTGCCTGATTAGCGGCGTCGTTGATTGCAAGCATATTGTTTTGATGCCTCGACAATCATCTACACTTCGCGGCAGTCGGGTTGAGGATGACAATCAAGGTCAGGACCCTCCACCTGCCCCATAGAATTGGCAACAGATGTTTGCCGAAATGGAAGCATGATTGCAATGAATAGAGGAAGAACTTCGACAGTTGAGGCAACAGGCCCCTCCACAGGTCACTGGGCTGCCAATTCAGCAGGTTATGGCGCCAGTGTCGGTTCAGCCTGTGATGGAGAACAGGTGGGAACCTTTGTATGAAAGGTTCTGGAATCAGCATCCTCCCACCTTCGAGGGTGGACCAGACCCACTGCGGGCAGAATAGTGGATGAATATCGTTTCCTCTATCCTGGATTTCATGAGGGTTGAAGGGAATGAGAGAGTAGCTTGTGCTAGCTACATGTTTAGAGAAGATGCCCACATCTGGTTGGATGTAGTGGTTCAGAGAAGGAATGTGGCAGTTATGACTTGGGAAGAATTCAGGTTCATATTCAATGAGAAGTATTACAATGTTGTAGTCCGAGCTGCAAAGGTTGACGAGTTCATCAACCTGACTCAGAACCAGTTGACCGTGACAGAGTGTGCTCTGAAATTTGATCGATTAGCGAAGTTTGCGCCAGATTTAGTGCCGAAAGATGCGGGAAGAAGAGACAGATTTGTATGGGGATTGAACATTATGATCGCCCGTGATGTGAAGATCACTTTGGATCCAGAGACTACTACCTACGCTCAGGTTGTGGACAAGGCCCTTACAGCTGAGGGGGCCGAGGACCAGATTTGGAGAGAGAGCGCTGTTAGGCGCGATGCTAGGAAGACGGTTCCTCCTTCTATTGGATCCAGTTGGGGTAATGGCTCCAGTGAGCAGAAGAGGAAAGCTCTAAATTCCTTTGTTCCTCCCAATTCGGATAGGAGGGCACGTGCTGCTTTTAGTGGCCATCAGGGCAGAGGTGACAACTAGAGGAGCTTTCAAATGTGTCCTCGGTGCAGACGACGACACCAGGGTGAGTGCAGGATTAGGGCAAGTTTTGTCTATGGGAGTGCCAATCATCTGAAGAAGGACTGCCCACAAGCCAGGAAGGAGGAGTCGAAGCAGGGTGACAGTCTTGCTCCTGCCAGAGTGTTTGCTTTGACTCAGACTTAGGTGGAGGCTAGCCCCTCAGTTATGACAGGTCAGATTTCTAGTGCTGGTTCTTTGTATACTGCATTGATTGATTTGGGAGCTACCCACTCATTTGTGTCTGCTAGAGTGATAGATAAGCTGTGTAGACCTAGTGCTTTGTATGCTAGGGGTTTTCAGACTTTTTTGCCAACTGGGGAACTGGTAGTCTTTAGGAGATGGATTAGAGCTTTACCAGTAGAGGTAGATGGTAGGGAATTATCTCTTGATCTGATTGAGCTTGCAATGGTTGAATTTGATATGATCTTGGGGATGGATTGGTTATCGAAGTATGGGGTGATGATTGACTGCAAGCGCAGGATGGTGACTTTTGAACCGAAAGGGGAGGTACCTTTGTATTTGTGGGAACAATCAATGGACCGCGGGTACCTATGATTTCAGCACTAAAGGCTAGAAATCTGATGCAGGGAGGTTGCATAGGATTCCTAGAGAACATTGCGGATACCTCTAGGGTTGTGGCGGTTGGACTGGGTGAGACCAGATTGGTATGTGAGTTTCCGGACTTATTTCCAGCAGACTTGCCAGGGTTGCCGCCACAGTGGGAGATTGAGTTTGTTATAGAGTTGGTGGCGGGCGTGGAGCCAGTATCTAGGACACCTTACAGAATGGCTCTGGCAGAATTGAAAGAGTCGAAGATTTAGTTACAGGAGTTGCTGGATTTGGGTTCATCAGACCGACTTTCTTGCCATGGGGTACTCCAGTGTTGTTTGTCAAGCAGAAGGATGGATCTCTTAGGATGTGTATTGATTACAGGGAGCTGAACAAGTTGACTGTTAAGAACAAGTATCCATTGACTAGGATCGATGATTTATTTGACCAGCTACAGGGAAGTACAGTGTTTTCCAAGATTGATCTTTGGTCAGGTTACCATCAATTAAGGTTCAAAGAAGAGGACATACCAAAGACCGCTTTCCGCATGAGGTATGGAGACTATGAATTCCTGGTTATGTCCTTTGATTAACCAATGCCCCAGCAGCTTTTATGGATATGATAAATAGGGTTTTCAATGACTAATTGGATAAGTTCGTAATTGTGTTTATCGATGACATTCTGGTGTACTCTCAGTCAGAGACAGAGCATGACCAGCATCTACGTTTGGTATTGCAAGGGTTGAGAGAGCATAAGCTATATGCTAAGTTCAGTAAGTGCGAGTTTTGGCTACCGCAAGTCACGTTTCTAGGCCATATAGTCAGTAAGGAGGGGATTCTGGTTGACCTTAGTAAGATTGAGGCAGTGAGAGATTGGCCTAGAACGAGCAACGTTCCAGAAGTTAGAAGTTTTCTGGGATTGGCAGGATATTATCGGTGGTTTGTTGAGGGGTTCTCTAGGATAGCTACACCGTTGACAGAATTGACAAAGTATGTTTGGACAGATAGATGTGAGAATAGTTTTAAAGAGTTTAAGCGGCGACTGATGACCGCGCCAGTGTTGAGTTTGCCGAAAGATAATGGGAAGTTTATGGTTTACTGTGATGCTTCTAGACAGGGTTTAGGGTGTGTGCTGATGCAAGTTGGTAAGGTGATAGCCTTTACATCGAGACAGTTAAAGGGGTATGAGCAGAGATATTCGCACTTAAGATTTGGAGACATTATTTATATGGTGAGAAGTGCGAGATATACACCG